>NC_071616.1:32269790-32572821 GCF_014839835.1 Dryobates pubescens
ATGGTCTGGTAGATTTGAAAGGTGATATTTTGAGGAGAGAAGTGAGTATGTTTGTAGGAGAAATCAGGATACTCAGATTCAGAGAAGGAAAAAAGCAGGACTCTCTAGACATGAACCTCCAGGAAGAGAGTGGAGGATTCTGAGTTGAGATCCAGGTCAAAGACTTGGAGAAGCACTAAAACTAGTGGGTTTTGCATTCTCATAGGAAAATTTTCCTCCTTCACTTAAATCAACAGTAAAAGCCTGGTCCTTTTGATATGATCCTTCTCACTTTATAAAATACATTTTTAAAACAGTAAGATAGACTTTACTTACACTCCTTATTGACCAGAGTAATTATAAAGTAATTATTAGATTATTCCAAAATTGTTTTAGTCCTGCCTTGGAAATGGAAGATTCTTTCTAATGAAAGGAACTCCTGGATGTAAGTTCTATTTGTTGTAATTTTTACAGACATACCATAATTAATTAGATATGGCACAGAACTACTGAATGCAATCAATATTTTTTCATATCAAGTGAAGGTATGGCAAAAATACCTGGATCAAAGACTTTTTAGAAACTCTCACTGTGTGCAGATGTCATGGGCTTGCAGCAGCTGATATGAATTTTGAATCACTTGAAGAAAAAGATGCTACTGTCAAATGAGGCCAAAATTGCTAAACTACATGTAATAACTAAAAATCTGAAACCATACTTCACTACTTCTTTTCTTCCATATTGCAATAAGAATTTTAAAAATCCCCCCAAATCAAATCCTTACTCTTTTCTGAAGAGTGTCTGTGATCAGACTGATCCTAAATTATTTAAAAAGATCTTCTAACCTGTATTTCAGGATTACATGTTAATCACAGCATAGAAAATTCAGTTTACTCTATATATTTTGTTATATATCAGGTTATAGCAGGTTGCCTCTGTGTTTGAGAATAACATTCATATATGTGCTCCTAAACATGAGTAATCAAACCTCATGCTTCAGGGCATTGCTTGATCACTTTTTATCATCAAAAAAAGCCATTGTAACATAGGTTCCTGAAAGAATTGCACAACTGGCTTCTGATTTCATCTCTCTGATGAGTGCTTCATTCAGTACAAAAATAGTTTGGAAAGCAATTTTATTCAATATAAAAAGCTATGACCCTCCTCAGCAGATAAATGTCTGGTCACAAGCAGACAGGGTTGTCAACACTGTTCAGCAAGTTCTTAAAGACATAAGGGAATATATGAACTTAAAATTAGGGAGTAGTCTGATGTGATTTCCAATTGAAGCTAGTATTAATACCAATTTTGCAGGGCAAATAAACACACTAATGAAACCCCTAGTATATCCAACCAAACCCCATAACTAATACTGACAACAAAGCCAGTTAGTGTTTACTACTTGAAACTCCTAATTAAGAGCAGAATGACGACCTGCAAGATGTACACTGTGTGAAAAATTCACAAATGGCTGTTATTGCTCTGTAGAACATACCATTTGTCAGTAGGAGCATGACACCTATGTTTAGAATTGTAACATCCTTTTTATTACAACTAGAAAATTATTTCAGCTATGACACTAACTTACCTTTTTATGTAGTATTAATTTATTTTTCTGTAAAATTAGCCTTAAACTAACAAGTCTGCAAAAGATCTTATGGTACTGAATTATTACTATTAAGGTTCTTTATAACCATTTACTTTGCATTACATATTTTCCTAGCACCCATTAGTAGAGATCATGAGCTGCCTCTTTGCCAGAGCTGTCAGAATGAGTTCTATATTTTATTTTTTCTTTTTGGAGATATAAGAATTGTCTTAGTGGAGCAATCAATCCTAGAGCTATGTCCCCTGCTATGGATAATGGTGAAAATAGGAACTTTAATATGCTCCCTCCCACTCCTATTCTCACAATCCACCTATTCCAATACTTCATCACACTAAGATATTTCCTGACCTCTTTTCAGGCTTTGGAACAGATACAGTGAGAAGCCCTGTAGTTTTGTACCTATACTTATCTGTAAAAGTTGAATTTATATATTTTTTTTTAGGCAGTAAATATGTAACCCTTTCAAGAATGCATTCTACTAATGCTTTGGGACAGTGAATTCCACAATTTAATTATATGTTATACTAACAATAATGTCTGTGGCTGAGGTTTATTTATACTTTTAATGTTTTAAATTTGCTCACAAATGGCTTTGTGAAGCAGATATGTTTTGTAATGTAGCACCAAGTTAAA
The DNA here is from genome assembly GCF_014839835.1 of Dryobates pubescens. Taxonomy (NCBI): domain Eukaryota; kingdom Metazoa; phylum Chordata; class Aves; order Piciformes; family Picidae; genus Dryobates; species Dryobates pubescens. The sequence goes on from NC_071616.1 coordinate 32,272,012, forward strand.
AGATTAAGTAAAAGAGACCATAAGCAATAAAAAACAAATGCAACATTATATTTAAATTCTTGTCGCAGTGAGGTTTCAGAAATTTCTGCTTCTCAAAGATACCAAGACTGAAGAGATTTCTGTTAAAGCCTGGAAAATGACTGAATGACTCTGTTATAAGACTGAGTACTGAAGAAAGGTTTTGAAGTTTAGAGGAAGCAGATCTATCTTCATAAATACTAGATGGAGAAATGGATATCTCAAAATCACGTGGAGAATCTTATATTTTCTCCAGATGTCACTACTTGTATCTCATTTAAAAATAGTGTTGCACAGGTTCTTATCCAGAACAGCGCTGCTGGCCTCATATACCTCTGATACAAGGGATATGCTGAAATTGTTTAACCAGGGAACTCTTACAGTTGTTTAACTCCTATCAATTGGTAGGGCTTTATCATCAGATGTCATTCCTGATGTCCTTCAACAAGCTTTACTGCAGACAAAAACTATATCTTGGTAGTGACCTCATGCTCAAGTGTGTGGTTCTATTTAATTGTATAAATTTAGACTTCACATTTTTATACCTCCTGGAAGAATAACTTTACCCAGCTCCTCTTTCAGTGCTTAGGAAATTCCCCCTTGATCTTTGTGGACTTGGCAAATGAGCCACTCTTACTTAGTAAAAATCAATGTGGGCTCCCTCTTTCTGCTCTCAATGAGCACCATGTTATTTCCCAGACACATGCAGGTGAGTAACAGCCACTTGTTACTCATGATGCAGCAAGGGTGCAAATCATACAACCAGTGTTTGTTTTGTGTGTGCCCGACTCATGTTTTGCCAGCAATCAAAAATTTTTCTCTATATCAGAGACAGGGTAATTTGAGTCCATTGAAGTCTGACCATGTCTTCATAATTGACTGCAAAACTAGGTTATTCATTGACTGTCATTTCTGGCCTTCTTAAAAGTATTAGCAAAGGGCGATAAAATCATGGAATGGCTGTGTATCTTTTGATGCATCCCAGAATAGGACTGGCTTTCTAGGCTGCAAACGCATATTCTTGGTTCATGTTTAGCTACCACCCTCAGGCCCTTCTCTGAAGGGCTACTCATCTCCCAGACCTTATTTGTGCTGTGTGCAGGAACTTGCACTTGACCTGGTTGAACTTCATGGTGTTTGCACAGGCCCACCTCTCCAGCCTGTCTATGTCCCTTTGGACAGCAATCCCTTCCCTCCAGCATGTCAACTGCACTGTACATCTTGCTGTTGTCAGCAGATTTGTAAGGTTGCATTCAATCCCACTGACTCTCTCACAGAAAAAGATGTAAACAACATCAGTCCCAATATTAACCTCTAAGAAATTCCACTTGTGACTCAACTCCCCTTGGATATGGAGCCATTGACTGCGACTCTTTGAGTGTGACCATCCAGTCAGTTCCATACATACCAAATAGCCCATCCTTTAATTCCATGTGTCTGCAATTTAGAGACAAGGGTTGTGCAGGGCGAATACTTTGCATGAGTACAGGTAGATGTTGTTTGTTGATCATGCCTTATCCACCATTGCTGTAATCTTGTTGTGGAAGGCCACTGAATTTGTCAGTCACAATTTGCCCTTATTGAAGATGTGTTAGATCTCACCAGTTGGACTGTTTTCTATGTGTTTTAGCATAGCTTCCAGGGTTCAAAAACTTTAAAAGCATAGCTATATGTTAGTCATCAAAATATTGACATTGATGATAGGAATTTCTATTTCATTAAAACTTGCCTTAAAAAAATTAGAACACTGCAAAAAAACAAAACCAAAACCAAAGACAAACAAACAAACAAAACCCCCTATACATTATTTCTCTTTCAGGGTGCATCTTCAGCTTTCAATAAGTCTGTTTTGCTATATTTAGTATTGTTATAATTCTATAATTACTCATTTAAGTTTGGTGTGTTGTTTTTTTTTCTTGAGAACCCTAAATACTGTAATAACACACAGTTTTTGATAAGCAAAATCACTTCGTTAAATTTGTTCTAGCCTCTTCTATGTGTTTTTCTCAAAGTCCCATCCCAGTTTTATTACCAGTTTCTTACTGGGGGAGAATCTTCAGTCTCAATTGCCACCACTCTACTCACGTCTTCTAGAATTTCATTATACCCTCTTCATGTGTTTTTCATGATGATTTGTGAAGCATATCCACATCCTTTACTTGTCTAGACAGCTGGGTGGAAAAGAGAAGATTCTTGCCATAAGGAAATCAGTCATATAGAGTGCTTGAGTAGATTGGGGCTGAGAATCTGACTGTGCTGATGAATGTTGCTGTAATATAAACAATACTTAGTAAGTCTTACCTGGCTCCCAAATCTGTAATCTTGCAAAAAAGGAATATGTTTTTGTCTGATAATTTTCTATTTGATCAGCACTTTCTGCATTTCTTACAGAACATTTTAATGAGTGAAAATAACCAAACCAAAACAAAGCAAACCAACCAACCAAAAAAATCTCATGCTTTATTTGTCTAAAAATCCATTTTGTCTTTCTTTCCAGTCCCAATCAGGTATTATGTACTTAAGTTCTGACTCACTTTTCTTAGTTAAGGAATTCAAAAGTACAAATTATATTACAGAAATGTCCCTGGAGTCTAAAAGTATTTTGTGAGGCATATAATAGTGTCTAAGATTCAGGTGTCTGTCTGTTTCCTTCAAAGACATTAAAATAAAGAGACTGACTAACAGTAGGTGTAGCTTAGTCACAAAAGCCTGCATGTAGTAATCATAATTGTAGACTGTCTATTTTCATTAATGCTATCAACTTCCCTGAACAGCAGAATTTAGAGGCAAACTCTCTCTTGCAGACAATTTTAAAATAAAAATGTTCTTTTGATTGAAGTGTCAAAGTTGAAGAGTTTATAGTACCATAATGACCCTTAAAACTGTAATGTGAAAAAATCCAAAAAGTTGGTGAGTTTTTTGCATATAGAACTCCTTCCTGTTAAAATTATGCATCATAACTGACTTTTCTTCCTTCCTCTGAATAGATTCTGTGAGATTTAGGTGAGATTTGACACTGAAGTAGTGCAGTTGAAAATTATATTTTCTGGTGGAATTGCCCCAAAAAATTTTACTGTGGCTTTCTACTGCAGTAGTGCTGCAAAATGTAATATATTTGAGTTTCATTTTTATAAAATAAGCAACTCTTTTTCTGTGGTCATGTGTGTTGTATACAGTGATGGTCAAGCCAAAGAAAGATCTCTATATCCCAGAGTATATCTGAAAGTTGTTACAGAAGTTTTATGGACTACTAAGCATGAATGGCTTACTAGAGGTATATGACACAATGTTGTTTTGATAAGCTGTACATGATTTTATATGTAAATCAAGTCTAATCTTATTTTAAACCAATATTTAAACTCAAAATTCAAAGTGAGTGAAACAATGGTCTGATCTTACATGTCATGAGATTAGAACTTATTTTACAGATTGGGTAACTGAAGCACAAGTATCTGGCATGTGATTCTAGAAAAGGTTGAGTCTACTAAATTCACTTCAAATCAAGTTTGAGTTAGGCCTTGTCATGTTCTTGGTGGGCATGGTCAATATTTTTATAAGCTGTTCAAAGTTCTGAGTCAGTGATACAATTTTTCTTGAGGAGGCAACAAAACAACTAGTGTTTTCTTCCTAGATGGCCTTTGCTCAGTTTCATTTTATTTTGTTGTGTATATGAGAGATAAAAAGGATTAAATGGACCCTGGCTGTCAAAATATAAAATAAAATCAATGTCATAAAAGATTTTGACTGGCACATTCACAGCCCTAGTTATCATATACCTACTTGAAGTTGAGCACTAAAAATGTGGGGAAGCACAAGTAAATCCTCATAGCTGTGCCAATTATGAAAGAGCCATAGAAAATGGGAATTGCAGCAAATGTAACCAGCACTGAAACACAACTATTTTGAAGATATCTAAAGCTCTGATTTATTTTGTGTTTAACTCTTTTAAAACACAATGGTGAGTTGCTAAGCACTCCATTATATGATGTTGCGCAGCTCTTGGGAACCTTTAGGGGTTTTCAATGGAGACAAATTGATAATGGGTCACAAAATAGCCCATGATATTCCTAAGAGGACCTGGGATGCTTTTCTTGCAAATTGCCAAATGAAATTCAGTCTGTGTTCTTTATGGCTGGCTGTTGTATCATGTAATGGTGGTTAAGTGCCTACTATGTGGGAAATTAATTGCTGCCTTTCAATTAAACACATTCCCAGCAACTGGACAAGGGTCACAACTGGTATGTTTTTTTAGACCCTGCATTTTAGGAAACTAGGAATGAACAGGACCTCCTGGCTCATTATATACGCAGAATCACAGAATCAACCAGGTTGGAAAAGCCCTCAGAGATGATCAAGTCTAACCTATTACCTAATACCTAACACCTCATGACAACTAAACCATGGCTTCAAGTGCCACATCCAATCTTTTTTCAAACACCTCCAGAGAAGGTGACTCCACCACCTCTCTGGGCAACACATTCCACTGGCCAATTACTCTTTCTGTGAAGAGTATCCCATAATCCCATACTTCTCTAGACCATCCGTATCTTCATGTTTATTTTGTAAACCAACCAGATTCTACATCAAATCTACTTTTTTTTGTGCTCAGATAAGGAAGTGTTGATACAGAATTGCTGTATAGTGAGAATGTGATGAGGATGTGGGGGTTTTTTGACCATTAGAAATCTAGTCACATAATTTGTCCTGTGTGTAAACCGCTGATTTCTCCACCAGCTCAATCTTTTAGTTGACTAACTCTTAATCCTCCATGTATAAATAACCCATTTATTTATACATGGCAAAAGTAGTTTTCTCAAAACTCTTTTAATTTTTTTTTTCTTTTGGTGAACTATGGAAGTCAAATTATTTTAATTTTCTATATTTTTTTTATTCCTTCAGTCATCTCAAACTTTTAGTCAGTCTTTCTGGAAAGTGGTGATAATAATATATAACTTGTATTCTACAGGAGATCTTACTGCCTTCTCTTTCTTTATTGTAAATATTGCCAATGCTCATTAATTAAATTATTTTTGAATGTATCAATACACAGCTTGCAGTCATTCTCAGTTTTAGTGTAGACAGTCTTCATCCAGTCTTGAAGTAAGTCTTGCTACATGACCTTACATTTCATTCTGTTGAAATACATCATAGTTTCTGCAATACCCAAGGTAATCCATCTTTTTGTGTGTCATTTTGATCCTTATTTAACAAAAATATTTACTTACTAGTGAGTATTGGGAGTATATACATAAGTGACAACTTTCATGACAGAGAACTCTGTAGTATCTTAAATGGTGATAGAAATCTTTCTTTCATACACGTAATTTTACTGTGGCTTCATTATAGACTCATCCAAGAGGTTATTTCAATATCATAACCAAAGTATTTATCTAGAATGAATGCAAGTATCATTATACGTAGTGAAGCATATACATAACCATGTAAGTGTACTTCCATGCACAAATACATTCTTTATATAATAATCTTTCAGTTCTTACATTCCCAACTATAAGATCCCTCTTGCCATTTTATGACTTTAGATTATATCTTAGGTAATAACTTTGCATGTATCTAGGTCCTTCACTCTACAGTACATTTTAAAGAATTGATTTGTACTTTAGCTGCCTGGTTTTCACAGTAAATTTTGACTGATCATTCTGAACAAAACCCTAGCCATATCACATAATAAAATAGTTAATAATGGATTTTAGATGTAAATATAGAGATAATGATGCTATGTTGATAGCTATGATGTTTGCTGAATATGATTAAGAAAGAGTGTTAGCCCTAAGCTGTTTAATATTTGTTTCACTGAATTAGAAAAATAAACTTTAATCCTAGTTGGTGAACAGAATGCCAAAACAAGCATAGCTATAAATAATGTAATAGTTTTAATAAAGGGAATAGGGCAATAATACAACCCTGACCTAATGGTGAACTGATTACAGATAAATATTATACAGTTATAAGATTCAGAATTCTTACAGAAACAAAATAATTATCTTTTCAGAATGGAAGACATTTTTATATAAGGTTAATTCTGTGTATAATGGAAAATAGTTGTATTACAGTATAATTTCCTACAGTTTACAGGACATATCTGTGATATCTCTGGATATCTGAAGATAAATTTAAAAAATTTATTAGAAAAACCTGACAGGAATGTTAAAATGATGACCTCAAAGTTTAATCTCCTCAAAGATGGTCTGGAGAATAAATAGGAGAAGACTTGATGGCGTGCTTGGTGCTGTGGGTTAGTTGTTTGGGTGGTGTTGGATTGGTTGATGGGTTCGACGCGATGATCTTGAAGGTCTCTTCCAACCTGGTTTATTCTATGTATGTATTCTATGTATGATGGACTTTTTCTTACCCTTCACCTTCCTCATGGAGAGAACTTTGACAAAGCTTTTGTCAAAACATGCCCCCAAAACAGGGACAATAGAGTGATCATATCAAGAATGTGGAAAAGCAAGTGGCAAAGTAGCACCTAGTCAGAGGCTGTACGGGAAATCCTTGTAACCAATGAGCTGAACATGTGCTTAAGGAAAAAAAAATTGAAACAAAACAAAGCAAACCAAACCAACAACAACAGCAAAACACACAAAAAACCCCCTCCAAACCAAATCAAAACAAAAAAAAACCCAACCCAAAGAAAATCTGTGAACATTCTGAGTCATGGAGAGAAAAGGGGGGAAAAAAAGCACACCACTTTTTTTTTTTTTTTTTTTTTTTTTTGGCAGGGAAAGGAAAATGTGAAGCTCACTAATCACCATAGTAAACAGGGAGTTAAAGCTCAGATTTTTCTGTGCCTTCTGTGTTCAAAATAAAAGATTCAATTTAGATTTCACACACAACCTCTCACTGACTACTTGTGCTTGATCTATCTGAAAACAATTCACTTATTTGAAGTCTAATATGAACCTTGCACCTCAATACAAGATTGCTCTTTATAGAAAATTTTATGTTGTGTAGTGACTCGGCTTCTTTCGGTGCTCACATTATGTAGTCATTTGCACTTGTGAAAAGCGGCACAGTAAAACGTTGGTTTGTTTTACACCCATATCACAGTCATCATTTGTATGGAATACTACTTAGGATTCAAGGCAAGTAAGAACTGGGACACGCATAAGCCTTTTTGTCCCGCTCATCTGAATAAGTTTATTCCCTCAAGGCTACAGAGATGTTCAAAAAGTTAAGTGCTCACTTGGAACAGAAGTTCTGTAGGCTGCGTGGGGGCAGAAACTACCAAGGAATGTTTCATATCAATTTTACACTCAACAGAGTGGGGATGAGTAATAGTTAGGTGAGAAGTTGCTATAACTTTGTGTTAGCAGTTCTGAGTTCAGCTACAAGATATTATCGGAGACTCAATGGAGAGCTGACTAGATGACTCAGAACATTAGTAATGACTTATACAATAATTTCTAAGTCAACACTTTGTATATATTGAACATTATTGTTGCAAGCCATCACTAGCTGATGACTCTGCTGTGGTCTCTGAATCAGTTGTCCTGTGTTTGGTTTAGTGGACAGATCACTTAAAATTGCTGCTGCAGCAGTTTCCATGTATTTTTCATCCACCGAGTTCTTTGTCATTTCAATGTGACTCAAAGCGTACCTTTGAAATCCCTGGAACACAATATTTACCACAGCTGCAAAGGGCAACAGATGGCAAAAATCAAGATTGCTGTACACAACATTTAAATAGAATGAGGACAATATCTTCATCCCTAGTGCTCTTCTGCTCCCTCATCCTTTTACTCTGACAGCCTGTTCCTTTGTGCTGATTTCTCCCTTGTGGAGATTAGTGCTGAGCTCTCCCTTACCCCAGTCCTCTCTGAAAATTATATGACTTTCCAGCTTCTCAGAGAGAGTTCATTACAGAGATCTGATGTGACACAAACTAAACCAGAATAAACAAACAAACAAAAAAATCACATAAATTTGGGAAAACAAGGAGGCTTGACAAATAGATTGTCAGTTCATCTAGTAACAGAAGAGATGGAAAGACTAACAGAAAATAAATGCATAGTGGAAACCTGTGTCCCATATTCTTATGGGTTTCTGTCTTGAATCATTGATATAGATTTGGGATGATAGCACTGGTTTATCTGATACAGACACACAGCCTAAGGAGAATGCCCAAAGACCATTATTTGTTTTGGCAAAACCCCTCAAACAGTATAAACAGGTCTAGATTTAAATTGTGATGGCAGTAGAAAGTACCTTTGCAAGACTGACTCTCATTCTATTCTTCTCTGTTAATAGGTTTAAGAGTATCTGGTACGGGCATTAAGTTTTTCATCATTCCTCCAGAATTCATGCTCTAATTATATTCTGGAGTGAGTTGCATGACTTGGGATAGAATTTTGCTCACTTTTGAAAGACTACTTCATGGCCTTTAAGAAGTAATATGTTGGAATTACATTTGAATGCAGGAAAACTAAGCAAACCCACAGAGTTTGCAATTCCTGTGTCTCAGCACGTGTTTTAATTTAAATGTAATTTTGAATTATTTTCTAAATAAAGACATATTTGATAATTCGAGCTGTAATGAAGATGACAGATTTTAATGAATGGTGTGATTTTCCTCCCTCAAAATGTATTATTCAAAACACTATTTTTCAAAGTTCACCAGGCTGTACTGGAATCAAAGAAACTATAAATATATTCCTGCTAGAATAAGATAGAATAGACTAGACTAGACTAGACTAGACTAGAATAGAATAAACCAGGTTGGAAGAGACCTTCAAGATCATCGTGTCCAACCTATCACCCAACACCACCTAATCAACTAAACCTTCTCTGGACTCGTTCCAGCAAGTCAACATCCTTCCTAAACTGAGGGGCCCAGAACTGGTCACAGTACTCGAGGTGCAGCCTAACCAGTGCAGTGTACAGGGGCAGAATGACCTCCTTGCTCCTGCTGGCCACACTGTTCCTGATGCAGGCCAGGATGCCATTGGCCCTCCTGGCTGCCTGGGCACACTGCAGGCTCATGTTCAGCTTACCATCAACCAGCACCCCCAGGTCCCTCTCCACCTGGCTGCTCTCCAGCCACTCTGACCCCAGCCTGTTGCTCTGCATGGGGTTGTTGTGGCCAGATGTATATATGCAGAATACTTGAAGTTGTTGGTTTGGGGTTTTGTTTCTTTCTTTCTTTCTTTCTTTCTTTCTTTCTTTCTTTCTTTTTTCCTTTTATCTTTTTTTATGCAGGATCTAGACCTTTAGCCCAATAATGCGTGAGTATATGGAAGTTGTGTAGTCTGTGATATTTCACTTTGCTCATGTCATCCTTTAGCCAGCTTATATGTGTGGATGATCCCTGTGAAAGGTTCTTGCTAGTACAATACTTAATAGATCACACTTTAAGAGGTGTTTATCACTATTCTTGTCCTATCCTTAAAACTATGTTAACGGGGGCATAATTTCTTCCTTGCAACTCTACCTCATCAGAACAATTACTAGAACTGAAACATATGACAACTTCAAGTGTATATAAACATATTTGACTCAAATCTTAGACTATTCAACAGCAGTCTTCTTCCTGACTAAAACTACAGAGAAATTATAACTCCATGTGTCACATTTTCTGGTGGATGTGAACCTCACACATCTGGAAACGTATCTATTATCCTCTGGTGTGGAAGGTAGCACAGAGGGTGCAATAGAAACATCTCTTCAGAAAAAGAAGTGTGAATACTTTGAATATATGGAAGAGATCTTTCTTTTCACTGAATGTTTTTCGCACACATGCTAAGGTGTGTTTTACAGTAGTCAAAATCCTGAGAACTAATTTACACTCAGTTTGAAAACAACTAATAGATGATCAGACAGGAAGCTCTATGCTGCTGTCACAGTAGTGTGCTGCTCACATCTTCATTTAGAGAACTCTTTCTGGCCCAGAGTCAGATAGGTGTTTTTCATAGTCATCAGTATATAACAAAGTACACAGTACACTCATTTCCATGTCTCACTTAGCTTCTCTATAAGCAGTGCTGGGATCCTTAGTTGAGTGGAGCAGATCCTCAGATTAACTACACTTCTGAAATAATGCAGTAATTGACAACTACTACATACACACTGTTGAAATGTATCTACAAGATGCCACTTAATTGTTTTCTTGTGCACTTTTATGAATGCAGAAAAATTATTTCAGCCTGAAAAGAATCAAAACAAGAAACCTCACCCAGACCTCTCTAACTTGCAAAGCTAAGATGGAACTTGCCATTTTATCTTCTTTATGATTTATTTGGCCTCTTTAAGGATTAGTGTGCTTCATTATGTAACAGTGTCACACTTATCATGAAATTGCCCATTTCATATTAACAATGTAGTTCTGATCTCTTTCTATTCCAGAGGAAAGAAAGATTATTTCTTCCCTCCCCACCATTTCAGTCCTTAGGAGTCAAAATTTTTATGTCTTTTTACTGAAAAATGTAATATTTAATGAAGTCTCACATTTTTCTCTATTTTCCTTGAACTTCATAAAACTTTGAGTTACTTAAGGAGAAAGGAAGGAGGAGCCTGTCCTTCAGAAAAGACAGACTCTTCACTTGAGAGTCAGATGTTACTGAGGATGTGTTCCATTTGGCTTGTTTCCTGGGTATGAGATGAAACAAGCCATGCTGCTTCAGGCAGATGAAAGCTGGGAAGGAGATGGAGGTTCATTTTGACCCCAGTTCCTTCTTGTTGAGAATGTGTGATTTATTCTCTGTTTGAATATATTATGAGGAAAAGAGGGAGGCGGGTGAAAAATGGAGGAAAAAAGCCAAAAACAATCAACCATTTTCTGGCAGGTTAGCCATCAAGTCTCATCATGAGAATGACTATTATGGTGTGATACCAACCTTGTAATGTGGAATGCAAATATGCCTGTTGCTGAGAGTGTTCAATTTGTTTTAAAGAGCCTGTGCTCAAAACGACTCTCCAGAAAACAATTTAGTACTTCAATACCAAGGTAAAAATTATCACAAACTTTAACACTACCTTAACAGCAGTTTATTAAAAAGTAAATTTATTACAAAGTAAAATGTGATATGTGTATCTCATTTTTAATCTTGTTAGAATTTAATTTTAAAAATAATTCAATTTTTAAAAAAGCAGAATGCACAGGCCTACCCTAAGATGGAGAGAGTTCTGACACATTACAAACTTCAGGTTCAGATATCAAATGTATCAGACTGTGACTGTTCTCTATTCCTATCCAATAGCCCTTATTAAAAGAGATGACTCAATCTCAGCTAGTATCTGAATTACAGCTCTTACAAGTAACTAGATATGAAGGTTATTGGTTCAAAGCATAGTTCCTTCCTGTATGAGTTCCAGTTTAGTTTAACTAACCTACTGTTCAGGTTTTCAGTCGTTGCTTGAACACAACTTCTGCTGAAGTTACTAGCATTAACATAGCTATTATATTTAACACTTATATATTGAAAACCTGTACAAATTGTCAAGATAACAGGGTGAGTAAAACCTTTTATCCTGGGAGAATTTTTTTCTCCTCAAAAATCTCAGGTTTGCATGTCATTTCTCTCTCTTGTCAATTTATGATCTGTATCTTATCCTCTGTATACATTAAGCAGTCTAGATGAAATCATTAGGAAGAAGGGATATTAGAAATATTTGACAGAAACAGAGTTTGTAATTGTGTTGCTGCCAGTTACAGGTGTGAATGATAACTTGCAAAAACTCAAGCACTGGTAGAAAATTTTTGTAGCTGAGAGTATTTTCAGATCCAACACATTCTACTGTATAGTCTCCTATAAATTCTTCGCATGCCTTGCTTTGTTCTATATCTACTTGTAACTTAAAGTCAGGAATTTGGTGGGAAAGTGCAGTAAAGAGTTGAACATTGGCAATCAGACAAGCAAATGCCAAATGTGGTTAGAATAGAGTATCTACCTACCCATTAGGCTCGAGTTGAGGAGAAAGTTCTTCACAGAAAGAGTTATTGGCCATTGGAATGGGCTGCCCAGGGAGGTGGTGGAGTCACCATCCCTGGAGGTGGTCAAGAGAGGATTGGACATGGTACTTGAAGCCATGGTTTAGTTAGTCGTGAGGTGTTGGGTGATAAGTTGGACTTAATGATCTCTGAGGTCTTTTCCAACATTATTGATTCTATGATTCTATGATTACCAACAAATACATCCTTTTTTGTGACTCACTGAAATTGGGTAATGTCTCACAAAATTCAGTCTCATCAATATCATTAAATTATATCTTCATCAGGTAGATTATTTTCTTAGAGATGACAAATTAAGCACCTTAATCTGTGCATATCTTCTCTAGCTATGCTAAGTTTTGGAAATGTTGCAGACATTTCCACTTTGGTACAGCCACATCTTTTATCATAATATATGAAAAATAGCTAATACTATGAATCAATGGTTTTATCAGAAGCTCTATCTACTCTCTGAAAGCTACCCCAGAAAAATAGGTACTGAGCTTTCAGAATCAGTAGTTCTACTGGATACTTTCAAGTTCCTGCAACCAATAACTAGCACATTCAGTTAACTGAAAAGAATTTCAAACTTCAGATCTACAGTTCAGACTGAATCTACACTTCCAGACATTTGGGAACACAACTAGATGTGTTTCTATGTTAGTTTGAAGTTCTGTTTAGGAAAAAGATGCCATATTGTAGTAAAATAAGTAAAATACCTATCATGGAACAATTTGTTTAACTCCAGAATTACAGAATCACAGAAACACAGCTAGAAGGGACCTAGAAAGATGATCTAGTCCAACCTCCCTGCCAGAGCAGGGTCACCTATACCAGATCACACTGGAACACATCCAGGCAGGTCTTGAATATCTCCAGAGATGGAGACTCTGCAACCCCGCTGGGCAGCCTCTTCCAATGTTCCATCACCCTCAAAAAAATTTCCTCAAGTTTACATGGAACCTCCTATGTAACTAAAGGCACTCATGTAGGTCTACATTGATACATAAGGCTGGATGTACATATATACTAGAATCTGCTTCACTCCTGGTGTGATTGACATTCTGTCTCTGTAAATCAACACAGAATAGAAATGTTTCTGAAGGGGAGCTGCATACTTTGACAAGTCATTATTGAGCAGATAATCACTGCCTGAGCAAAGACTAGAGGGGAGGCTAGAGAGGTGAGGTCCTGTCCAGGATTAGATCAGTCGGAGAAGCTGGATCTCTGGAACAGCAAAGAAGGTGACAAGGGCAGGAGCAAGGATAAATGAGATGTCAGGTGGTGGAGGGAGAGGAACTGGATGCTGCACTTTGCATGTTTCAGTATTCAAAAACTTTAGGGATGGCTATGCTGTACTGTGTGCAGGGAAATAGGTCAGTTACGTCCAGAGATGGCAGTGATCTGTTTTGTAGCTTGGACCTTCTATCTCTGTGTAAGCACAATGTGTTGTCTGTAGGTAGACTTCTGTAGCCTATCTGAAGAAAAGCAGTCTGTGGAAGTGCTTCTTCAGACACTATGGAACATAGTGAGGTGAGTAAGGTCATTTTCCCCTGTTAAAACAAGAAAATGTAATGCTTATGGTCTGGTTATTTTCATGTGAGGGTCAATTGTAATGATTGAGAAAAAGGATGATATCTAGAAATTGCTTTTTTCAGAGTACTAAAACTTGACTTAGAGTATTGTTTTGCATAGTTGTGATGTATCCATTTTTTACTGTTAATGAAAAAGTGCATGCACATACCCTTTTCTTTTTACATGACATGTATCATCTATAGTAAAATAAGTTTAAATGGTTAAACTGAAATCTCAAAATTGGAAAACTAAAGAAATTCTTGGCTAAAATGAAATGTAGAGGGGTATATGTGCAGCTCTGTGTGTGGAAATCTATACTTAGAATGTCAAAACACTAAACTTTGGAGATAGCTCAAATTTATACATTTGTTGAGTTTCAATATGATCTTTCCTTAGCTAAGAATGTGTTTCTTTGAATTAATAGCAAATTTAATCTTCTTACATATATCTGTAATTACGGTTTTACAAGGTCAAGTCAATATATTTGAGTTTTGCTCTCTAAGTGAATGCAATGATTCCTTTTTCATATGCTGGAAGTTAATGCAGCTAGACCTTGAATTATGACAATCAATAAATGAAGCAGGACTTCATTATTAATGTAGACAGCAAAGCACTGTCTACATTAACAGCTAAGGACCAGCTACTCTTACTACTGCATGTATCAGATGAAAAGCTTGGAATATATTATACATCAGAGACTGAGACACAGACCTTTGTGTGGACACTTGGTATGCCCACAGAGGTAACACCTGAACCAGCTACACAGTACTTTTTATGGTTCAAATATTTGCTGGTCACAGAATAGCAAAAGAATAAGAAAAAACTAGATTTGAAAGGAGAATAAGGAGGCAACTGCAGATGAAAACATTGTAAAGGACTTAGTTATAGAAATTTATCAGAACAGAGACATTTTAGTGTTCTCCTCTCAATATCAACAGCTGCATCAGAACAGGCAGTCTTTGCCATCAAATTCCCTACAAAATACTGCTTACAGTGACAGGGTGCATGGAGGTGGGGAAACTGAGGGAAGAAAAAGGAGTCTGCTGCACTGATACAGTCACCATAACTAAATCAGGTCATAGGTTGTACTTTCTCCTAATGTACCTCAATCACACTCTGGTCCAGGCGAGGGTAAAATGGATTATAATATCTAAAAAGAAGACATGTTCTTGTGGCAAAATAGTTTTTCTCCTGATGTTTCCATTACAGAAAGGTTTCCCAAAAGTTGCAAACCCTGTTGAATTTCAGCCTGCATGCTTACTACCATTTCTCTTCTGATTTAGAGTAAAACTAAAGCTGATGCAGAAAGAACTGAGATGAAGTTTTACAGAATCAGAATGCAGCTGAGGTTTGGAGGACTCTGAGAAGAATATTTAGCACTTTCAGACAAAACTGTCTGAACATAACAGCCAACTACATTGTTGAAAAGGGAGAGAAGCTAACACATTATGCTGTATATTTTTACGTAGAACAGTAGGTTTTTGAGAAGGTGGAAAAAGCTTCTATGCAATTTTTCAGTACTATTAATGAGTATTTTAATGTTACTTTGCTTTCATTGCATTTCCTTGAATCTCTTCTTTTGGACACAAACTAGTCTAAGCACTGTGAAAATTTCTCAAAGTATTAAGTGAGCTCAGTATCATTGTTCTGCTCTAGATGCTAGAGCTATCATTGGCTGAGAAGGCCAATGGCATTCTGAGGTACAGTAAGAAGAGTTTGGCTGGTTGAAGGAGGTTCTTCTCTCACTCTTTTCTGTACTAGTGGGGCTACCCCTGGAGTACTGTGTTCCATTCTGGGCTCCCCAGTTCAAAAGAGACAAGGAACTGCTGGAGAGTGTCCAACAGAGAGCCACTAAGATAATTAAGGGACTGGAGCATTTCTCGTAGGAGGAGATGCTGAGAGACCTGGGGATCTTTAGCCTGGAGAAGAGAAGACTGAGACCAGATCTTGTCAAAGCTTCTAAATATCTAAAGAGTAGATGTCAAGAGGTTGAGGTCATACTCTTTTCAGCGATGCCCACTGACAGGAGGAAGGGAACAAGTACAAACTGGAACACAGGAAGTTCCACCTAAACATAAGGAAAAACTTTACTTTGAGAGTAATAGAGCACTGGAAAAGACTTCCCAGAGAGGTTCCTGTGCAGCCTGATCTAAGCATTACCTGTGCTAGCAGTTGGGGGCTCGACTAGATGATCTCCAGAGGTCCCTATCAACCCTTAGCATTTTGTGATTCACAGCTGGCCTTCCAGATGATCATGATCACACTAATCAACTCCATATGGTACATAAGCTTTTGTGGCAGACCGTAACTGCTTCTGTAACAGTGCTGCTGCTGTACAGCCACGCATTGATCTTCAAAATACACTTGAGGCTGCTCTCCCAGCTCTACATGTCCTGTACAACCTAGTGCTGGCTTAATGTGTCACTTTGTCAACTGTAGGTTAGACTTTTTCACTGTGTTCCATTTGCTGTTATGTCAATGTTGCAGACACCTGTAGTAGCACTACTGAGAAAGAACAGTTCACCCAAAGCACTTAAAACCAAAATCAGACTCTGAAGATTATTTTACATGTTTCTACTGGGAATTATTTAAAGTGGCATGTGGCTGTCCACTGCAGCTTCTTCAGTGAGATATTATAATGCAGGCATAATTATGTCTTTCAATGTTTAACAGTGCATGAAAGGTGATGTGGCTGTGAATGATAGAGTTAAAAGGACAAGAAATATGAAGGACACTTTAATTACTAACCAGACTAAAATTTCTGATTTCTTGTGTATAAACACGTGCAGTCATTTAAAACTGGCACTTATCTAATGACTTGCTGATGATACATTGGTGAAATTAATTTTTTTTTGGTCTGAAAGGAATTTTTTACTTTATAAACATTTGGTTTAATTAATAAATTATATTTTTTTAGAATTGGTTACATTTTGAAGAACTAATCAAGCTGGAATCCTTCTATATCTGAGGAAGACTAGTCATGCACATAAAGCAGGTATGGGCTTGTCTATGTGAAGATTTTCAGAGAAACTTTACAGCACAAAGTGAATCTCTGTAAGTACATTACACTCACTCTCAGAAATCAAAAGATCTCTGTAGGACTAAATAATACTTTGATCTCGAGTGACAACAAATGGAAGGACTATTGCACATTTTAATGTATGCAGATTGATTAAGACTTTAGTGGGTTCACATTAACTTTCCTGACCATTCCGCTGTCAATAAACTATAAAACTGTTGAAGATCTCACTTTTTTTGGTATTATATAATGCCCTGAAGAAATTCTGCAATGTTAGCAAATGAATTAAAGTCCTATAATACAGGTTGCAGTCTCCTTCTATGGAATTAAAATTTACAAAACCAATTTCACCTTCCCGTGTCATTTTTTCTCAATAGGTCTAATTAATCTGCTCCCATATGAGGAAAACTAATCACCATTCAGCTATGCGTTTGAGTTAGGGTTAGGATTCTGGATTATAGGATGAGTGATAAAGTAATTGAGATTTATAGTTGTTGGGCCATAGACTTTAAGCCTTTTTGCTAACTCTTTTGGACAACCTAACAATTTCAATAGATTCCTTTCATTTCAGATTGAAGTACATGGAGTGTAGATAATGCCAAAGATGTCTAAGGAACCAGCATCTTCTGCTTCCTCTCTTCACAGATGTTTCTTCAATTTTATTTGTTCATTTTCCAGAAGATCCCTTATACCTTCTTTGTGAACTACTTATTTGTTACAGTAGTGGAGGAAAAACAATGCAAATCCCCAAGTTTCTTAATAGCATTGATTCCTGAATTCCTATTCTCACTCCAGGAAGATGCAAAACCCCCCAGAGACACTAACAGGATGTAGGAGATTTTTCTAAATGACAGCTATGGAAAGGATTTTGTGCTTCTTGAACAATTATATGATAATCCTAATTCTAATCCTGTAATGCTTCTGTATAGCCAAACAGTTAATCTACTTCAGGCATGCTTAATGAAGTGGTATCTTCTTCTGATCTCAGGAAAAGGTCTACAGAATAAAGAAAGTAAACATGTATATAACCAGAATTATTTTCTCTCTAGTTTTGTATCTGCCTTGTGTAGTTTTTGACATTTTGGAGTACCACTAAAATAGAAGATGTAAAAAATAAAAATAAAAATCAAACTTGAATTTTATTAATACTTTAGGATCTAAGAAAGCTGCCTGCAGAGGAGGAATTTAGGTAATTTTCATTCATGCATAATGCACTTGGATTCTTTTGTTCTTCCCTTCAAACTTCTAATTCATCTGCAAAATTTTAGAGTCAGAACACTAGATACACTACATGTACTAGATAACAGAGCAAGAAGATGGTTATCTGATTTATTATAGTAAATCTTACTTCCCATGTTGGTTGTTTCTTGGAATTCTAAAAGTCTTTTTAATCAGTCTTCATAGACGAAAACCTCACCTGTGCTTGAGTTCGGAGATTTCTTTAATTTGCTTTTCGTTTGTGCTTCAGACTGTGTTCCGTACTCCTAAACTCTGGTGAGAGAGCTAAAGAACTCACAGTCTAGTGATTCGGGTAGAAGGTCACAGGAACACTCAAACATTAAAGATACCACTTATAAGATTCCGAAGAGAAAGCTTCTGAAGTTTTGTAGGAGACTTGCATCTGGTAAAAATTGTTTTCCACAAGTATATCAACTCATAGATGAACTCATTAAAGTTGAAAAGTATTATAAATAAATAGAAGTGAGAAATATTTTGGCCAGAGCATTGACTTCCCCCCAACTCCCAACAAATTACAATCAATAACTCTGAAACCTATTATGAATTTAAGTCAGCTTCACCACATGATGTGTATGAGGAGAATCTAGATAATTCTAAATACTTAATTTTAACACTTTCTAAAGAAATACTTTGCTTTCTAGACCTGAAAAGAAATTAAAGTCCCTGTAGCTTTATCTACCCATAGCAGCTTAACTTGTGCAATGTTTTGCTTTGACCATTGCCTTCAGAGGAAAGGCAGTTATTGCAACTCTTCCAGCTCTGTTTGTCGGAGTCAAAAATAGTGCTGCAAACACTGCATGACAAAATGAGGCATTAGGGAAGAGGGCTAGAATTATGTGCCACTTAGATATGGGTTGTTGCTATTCCAGATTTATTTATGAGGGCTGTCCTTTATTATCTAATGTTTGGTCTGCATTTGCATATTTTATGGTCTTAGAGGAATCGGGCCAGGAGTAGCACAATCTTTAAGTCTCAAGGCTGTAGAGGATTCAAACTCAGACTACCTACTAGCTCTGCACTGAAGCTATGTCTTTGCTAACAGAAATGTAGCATCATAAATCACCAAGGTGAAAGTTTATTATTCCCTGCCTTCACTGCATTTACATGGTAAAGGTAATGGTCTCTAGAGTTTTTTTTAACATAAGAGTAACTGATATTTTATGTGTTGATACTTGTATAACTTTTGATTCATACTACTAATTACTGTTTGAGCTGCAGCTAAGAACCCATTAACCAGCTGTAGGTTACACAGACTCCACATTGATTGTTGACAAGATTTTTCTGTTATTGGGGTGGGGGGATAGAAAGTGGGAGACTGCCATTCTTTCCTAGTTCTGAAGAGCCACAGGGATACAAAACAAATCTTACAGCTGTGCTAAAAAAAGCTGAAACTTGCCTGTAATTCAGACTTCAAATGTATTTTGCCAGGGGTTTTGAACCATTGTAATCACTAATTAACTTAGCTATGCAGATAAAAAACTGTTTTGTCAACACAGGGAGTTTCACTGAGGAGTGGGGAAAACTTAGGGTGGGTCACAACATGCGGCTCTCAGAAAGTTTTTTGCTGGTGTGGGGTGAAGTTCTACTTGTCTATACTGGCAAAATGCTTATAGTATAGACATCTGATAAATCACCCATGAGAAAAAAAATATAAGAAGGAATGTTTGTGTGCACACACTGAAGTGCAGAGCTGTGAATGTTCAAAGTTAGTATTTATATTTTTTTGGATGAGTAACAAAGTGAAATAGATTATGAAGAGGAATGAATTATTGCCTGAGCTTTTACTTAGAGGTAATTCATGGTATTATAATATTAGTTGTTTTCTCTGTAGTATTAATCATATTTTTTATGGACAGTGAAATATTTTCCTGAGTCTGAAATTACAATGTAATGTTTCATTGCAAACTGTCTGGGAACTGCAATAATTGTGTAAGTTTTGTAGTTGCTTACACTTAAGTTTTACAGTATGTAATTTAAAAAAAGAAAATAATTAAGCTAAATTTCAAGAGAAAGGGTAGGGTTGGACCAAAATTATGGGTAATTTTGCTTTCACATCATTTTTTTCTCACTATATTTATAGAGTTTCAAAATAAATGTGATAGGCAAGAAACCAAAAGGGGAGGGTGTAGATAATATTTCCATACTAGTTGTTAGGTTGTGAGAGGGTAGGCTGGCATAATTTATGGGCTGAGAGAGTGAGACAAGATGTAATTCATATCACTTTATTCTCCTTTAAATTTATTTACACATCAGATCTGGGATTGGACCAAGAACTAATTTGTCAGGTAAAATCTGTTCTGCAGAATTCTATCCCAACATTATCATTCGTAATTTTGTTTTTGTTGTTTCTTTTCTGATTTGAGCCTTTGTAGGCTGTTATGGTATAAACTCACTTGCTTCTCATGTTAGTCAAGTTCTTAATATGGCCTAGCTATATAGAAGAAATGTGAGAACATAATGTTACTTACTGGAAAGAGTGATGATGTTCTTATTTATATGCTATATCACTGCTTGAGAAGAAAAAGTTAAGTTGAAGTAATAAATATTCTACAGTGTGACATCTCAGTAACTTAAAATCATGCACAGTATGGATTATGTGTGAACCTGTAACAGAGCATTGTGGAGGGGGGAGCATCTAGATGCCAGGTTAATATTGGAGGAACAGGCATTACCCTTTCCACCCATGTGAACATCTCAATCTTCGTTTGCATCTGCATCTGCATCTATTTACATAGTTGCATGTTCTATCCTTCTGTGTCTGGAAATATGCTAGTGATTAGTCATTTGTTTGACAAGGATGAAGTGTTTTTCTAAATACTTTATCTCAGACATTTGATTATAAATGCTTTTGGATTGGTCTCATTTGAAATATGCTGATTCTATTGGCTTATAGGGAGATATTTATTAGAGGAACCAGTTTCCTGTGCAGTGTGCATTTGAAGACTTATGAATTGATATATTGGGGATTAGCAAATTGTTTTAGGGAAAGTGGAAAAAGCAGTTGTTGAATAGGTGATTTGCTTAGGCCCCGTGGAACCTTGTAACACTTCATATTCCCTACTCCTTGTTTGTATTTGATCAGATGAACTGCAGACAATTACACTTTTGTCATTATATATTTACTTAATTACATACATGAAAGAATTATAAGATTTTACTTTTCATTCACTTTATTAGCTTCTTCTAGGACATAAGGTTCAATTGACACCTTTTGTGAAGCTATGGATAGGTAGTCATTGAAATAAAGAGTTAAGAGTAGATGTATCCTAAACTCTGACCCAAGGCCTTGTAAAATCACTTTCCTTAAATTAGGACCTTAAATTAGGCTTCAAGGTAATGAAGGTCTGGGAAATTAAATCTACCTTATTTCAAAACTTCTTAATGAGCCTGTAATTCACTTTGTTGTCTTCCAAATTCTACTTCTGTATTGGGAAGGTATGCTGATATAACTTCTGCAACCTCTAGTCATGGTTGCAGGGACATACATAAGGTGATGCTCTGTGCTGCCCTTGTGGTGTTTTGGGTAGTGACAACTAAAATTTTATTATGATGGACTGTCTGGAATTTATTAATTTGGACTGGCCATACCACTGCATTATGGACTGTATCAAGCCTTGAGGGAACTGAGGGAGGTACTTTGTCTGTCTTTTTTTTTTATAGTACTTAACCCACCTTAAAATGGGAAGATGTTAATGTAGTACCATTAAAATCAAATTGGAAATGGCTAATGTCAAGTCTGAAAACTTTTGACTTATGTATTCAAACCTATTTCTATTTTGTATCAACTGTATGTATTTGAAATATTACCTGCTGTGTTTGGTGCTGATGCAGGACCAACAACATCCACTGCTCACTGAATGATCTTCTAGGTCCCTGAGCCCCTTCTCTGGCTTAGAGGGGGGAGGCTGCCCAAGGAGGCCCCCAGATTCCTGTCACCAGGCTCTCTCCACATCCCTGAAATGAGGTAACAATCTTTTGGCAGTACATCCCTGCTACTCCTCTTCAATAATTTCACCAGAAGGGAAAGGAACCTGAGATTTCAGAGCAAGACTTTGATACTTATTTTAAGAAAGTTCTAGAAATGTTTTCATTAAATATAGGTTCTCTATTATGTTGCTCATCTGAGAAGGAAATTCTTACAGAAGTGGGGTTGATTAGGTACAGGAGCTATGCCCCTCTAAACTGAAAACATACAGAGCAATATTATTTTTTTCTAGTGTTCTCATGCCTGAATAATAAATAAATATGGGCAGATTTTTCTTTCATTTGAATTTCTCTCTATTTGGAGTGGTTTTGATTCACAGTGATCAGTTTTGCGACTGACTATTTGGCATAATTTTCTTAGGTCTGCCTGAATGTATCAGAATATGGAACAGAAATTTTAGGTGGTGTCATCTTAGGGAAAGGATGAAGCAAAATGGAACTTGTGTACTTAAGCTGTCTAAATCTGAGGAAGTGACAAGATATCTGCACCAAGGTATTTACTAGGAAAGTCTTTAGACACTTGAAGGACTTATCCTACCTACCCTCAGGCACTAAAAACAAGGATGGAATTTAATTTCTTAATATCCTATTGAAGTAGAGATAAGCTTTCCCAAAGAGACAGATTGCTGAAGATCTGAATTGCCTTTTGGAAGTGACTGCTGCTGTTTGTTCACAGAGCAAGCCTGGAGTGGCTACGTTCCTGGATAAGCTCCTGTGGTTATATAAGGATGAATTTGGGTTTATGTGTGCTACTACTTTTGTAAACTAAGAATGCAGTCATCCTGTCAGAGCTGGATGTCACTGTGCTAAGGTAGTCTCAGAAAAGGTTTCAGGCTTATCCTTATGAAGGTATCTTTTGACAGGTTTGGCTGGGTTTGACGTATACATGTTACACATAACACAGAACCTAGATCCAGGCTGTGAATCCAGAGGTGTTTGATTTTTGGCTGTCATTACGAACAATCTGTCTTTCCCAGCATTTCTCACTGCTTTCTACCCTGCTCAATAGGTGGCTATTGTTAATTGCACTTTAATGCTCAAAAATGCCATCTGTATTTAGGTAAATATATAAACACAATCTGTTTTTTATAGGTACCAAAATAAGCATTATAAATTCACTCCGGGGAAATTAAGTTAGGAATATCCACACTGAACTCTTCCTTACGCTAGGATGAAGTCACCTTGCAGCATCAGAGAAAGGTTGTAAAAGACACACTGATTCAGAACTGTCTCTTTTATATACCACTTAGATCATATTTTCTCTCCTGTTCCACAACAGATTTTAGAGAAGTAAGGACTTGTGCCTCAGGGGCATCTGAAATGCACTTTTTGTTTAGACAGTGGAAATGGAAATAGCTGCTACAATTGTCCCTAAAGTTTATTTCTGCTGATGCCTTGAAGAGCTAAATGGTTTGTTTGCAGATCTGTACAAACGCTCACAATATTTAAAAACAAACCCCCAAACCATACAAAATACCCAGACTCCCACAAAACCCCAAACTAGAAACTTGGTTCTCAAAATTGTCAGTGGTTTAGGTAATTTAGCAGCTCCTTTTTCTGAAGAAAATTCTTATCTTTTTTTTTTCTTTTTTTTTTTATTATTATTCACTCACAGTTTTTTGAGTTTATTTAACTAGGAAGAAATTATTAGAAGGCAAACAGAGAATTCATTCAGTTCAGAAGGTTTATCCATGCCTTACTGAACTATGAACTTACTGAGCTATACTGGAACATACAGTACTGTAAATGCCCTCATTGTAAGTTGGACATAAATAGTGTCTATAAATACTGACTCCTGAATAATATATTTTCTTTAAAAGATTCAGAATTGTACTGTGTTTTAAACTGTAGTAATACCAGCGTCACTTGAGTTACAAACATCTGTTCCGAACATTTCTTTAGTCAGCACTGCTTCTTTTACAAACAAAAATCTGAGGGAAATGTCAAGCTATAGCCATTACATCAGTTAAAGACTTTTCACACCTCTGTAAGGTACAAGTTTATATGAGCTTTCACAAATCAGTAAACTTTAAATGAAAGCCTGCCACCACTTTGTGCACTGAAGCATTTCCAAAATTTGCTCACTGACAGGTAAAAAGAAAATAAATGTCATTGGCTAAGAATTGGTCTTTTAATTGTATGTGTAAATAAAGTGTTTTTCAATCTCTTCTTGACTATATTCTATCTCACTAAGAAAGTAATATCATGGCTAATGCCACAGAAAGCTGAGGATATGAGAAAACAAAAGTTTTATTATTATTAGAGAAAAGTTCTTTTCAAAACATCTCTGGAGAAAAGTCTTATGAAGGCTATGGAATGAAATGTTTACAGTGAATATGTTGTGTTAACCTCTGTCTTTGATTTCTCTAGTAGAACTAAAGAATAATTTTGAACTCCATAACAGCACTTCTGGAGACAGAAGGAAGGAGATACATGTGAGAGTCATGGCATGAAGTTATTTGCGGTAGGTATCAAAAGTATAAAAGGGATCTTATTTGTTTTAAGTAGCATTCACATTCCTCTTACAGCAGTGTGCCTTTCTCACAAATGACAGGTGGATTGAGAGACTTGATGACACATATTAAACAGCATTAAAAGGGTATATCTACTATATTTACATTGATTATTTCTTCTTTGATGTCATTCTCAGGAACAATTGCCAGAATATCTAAATATGTTACAAATGCTTTTTGCTTCTTCATATGTTTCCTGCATATATTTTGGGTTTTTTTGGGTAATAGAATTCAATAACATTTTTCATTTTATCTCTAAATTGCTTCAAAAGAATGAACTCAGGATGGATGTGTTTTACCCTTGGTGTGTTCAGGAGCTTTGGATAAGTCAACTAGTTTAAAAGAGGAATTAAATTGCTTTTAATCAGATCTCTAAGGCATTTACAATTAATTTCTTAAAACTTTCTCCCTAATATGATGCTCTTTTCTGTGATTTTTAAATTAATTTTTATTATTATGATGTTAATAAGGGTCATCATTCATCCTGTTGGTGATAGATGTCATCTTTTTTTTTATCCTCAAGGAACTTTCTACATTTATGTTCTGACATATAAAATAAAATCAAGTTTAGAACTTAACTGAACTGCACTTCCAAAGCAGAAAGGATTGATTAAACCCTACTCTTCACCTGGAATGGCCTGGGACTCATTTCACCATAAAGTTTGTGCAATCACAACAGCCCTATGCTAGTGCTCAAACACAAAGCTAATTCCTTTTTTCATGCCTCTGCAGTTCTGTTATTGTGGAGGTTAAAATCCAAAGTTGAAAGCATGATAAAGTTTATCTTTGTCTTGACTAGAGTGTTGATATAGTATTCTTTGTGAACCAAAAGGAAGATTGCTAAGGTTAAATAAGTGTTTACATGCCAAGAGATGAGTATCTGAAAAAGACAATAGTAAGGGTCAGTGAACAAAGTTACTGTTAAGAGTACACAATGTGCTGTAGATTTAGACAAGCGCCACCCTGTTATTTCACAACTATCAGATAAATACAGGTGCCACACAATCACTCTAAGACACCAAATATAGATGACACTTATTTCCCATATAACCTTTCATTTGAATAGTCTTTCTTTGAAGATTCACTGCAGAACATATGTGCTATAAAGTTATTTGTAATTATTGCTTACATTTTTTTTTTTAATCTTAAAATTATTTTATTAAATCTCTGATTTCAAAAACAGATCGACATCCTGTTCTAAAAGTCTTATAAGGAAGAACAAGGAATTTGATTCCTGCAGTGTTTGAGTTTTTTTATGTTTGTTGGGACTACTTTGGTTTTGTTTGTGCTTTTAAAAGCTTTCTCTGATATTTAGCTGAATGTTTGTTTTATCCAGTTATGCATGGTGGTAATTTTGCTAACACCTTTGTTCTTACTTTATAAAGCTCAAGACCCTATGTGGTTTTTCTAACATCTCAGAAGTAAAATAAATCCTAGTTTATACAACACATTTTATGTACAAAATGCTTATGAAAAAGTTCATAGGGTCAGATTCCAGGAATGGACACAATTTTTCTTTGTAGTAGTTTTTCACAATGTAGCTAAGTACTGTAGACAGGAAATGAGATATGAGCTGAGCATTGTTCTGCATTACTCCCATTTCTCTCTGGTTTTATATTGCTTTTGGTATATGCTTTATTGTGAGAGACTACATGGTATATGCTTTATTGTGAGATACTACATTATGACAACATTTTTAATGCACTTGTTGAAAACACATAGGTGTTTAGTTTATGATTGTAAATACTTGGACAAGTAACATAATGAGAACGTAATTTTGATCGATGTACTTCTGTCAAATGTTAGCTCATACCAACATCTTTATTTGAAAAACAACATTAAAAGCAACCATAAGGAATTTTATTGTTTTAAAATTATTTAGGGATATTATTGCATCTAGAAGATTAAAATTCTCATCTCCATATTCAGCATTTTAGCAGACTGGCCTGCTTTGAGCCAGAAATTCACACTGTGGCAGCTGAACTAAGGTGGTTCCTGTCATTAATATATTGCCACTTATTTACAAAGACAGGGCCTGATGAAAACAGTGAGAACTAGATTTCAATTTCTTCTGTGTGTACATAGAAGATAAAAGGTACAAAGTACAAGGGAAGAGTT
This sequence comes from Dryobates pubescens, assembly GCF_014839835.1. Taxonomy (NCBI): domain Eukaryota; kingdom Metazoa; phylum Chordata; class Aves; order Piciformes; family Picidae; genus Dryobates; species Dryobates pubescens. The sequence goes on from NC_071616.1 coordinate 32,298,422, forward strand.
ACTCTGCATAGACCTATCTCAGTCATGAAGACTTCTATTACTCACTTTTCCCAATCTGTTCCAAAACCTTCTTCAATAAATCAATCTTTTATTTATTTATTTATTTATTTATTTATTTTAATAAATATGCTATTTTACCAGTCATAATGTTCCCTCTGGCTATTTTAGGATAACCAGTTTTGGTATTGGTTTGCAAGAAGCTTTTGGCTTCATATCTTTGAATCTTCTATGAGTAGAAAGAAAAGTTACCACAGAGGCAGACAGGATAATCCTTTAATACATTTTCTGACAGAAGCACCAGAAAACCTCTATCCAGCTTGCTGAAGAAACATGAACCTTCGTGTAAACACAGGTTATTAAACTAAAACATACATTATTTTCTTGTTGATAATGCTGACAATGGAAATGAGTTTTAAGCAGGGCAAACACTAGCTTAACTGCAGAAGTAGAACAAATTTCGCTCTTCTATAAATTCAAAGCTATTTGTTTAAGCACTACATATTTAATTTTATGCTTGCCTATTATCAGATTAGTTTTCAAATGCCATCTTTGTTCAGAGCTAGAAATACCAAACATACTGTCATGAATGATTATTGTCTGCATTGACTTGGAACACAAAGTGATGGTCAGACTGTAGATATGGACTAGAGGAAGTTATTCCTCACAACAATTGGAGGGGAGATGGAAACAAACAAACAGCAAACCCAACACAACCCTTGACTTTTTCATATGGCATTTGGTATTCAAATCATAGAATTTGTTTCAAAGCATATATTTTCAGATTTTGGGATGTTTTTTTAATCTAGAGTCTTCTTCAGAATACTTGCTGAATCAACTTTAGACCAATTTCTATAAACTTTTTCACTTGTTAAATGATTTATCCAGACAGGTATTTTCAAATATTCTTTAATCAGAATGTTTCACAGGTGGTATTCAGGGTTGGAAGGGACCTCAAGGGGTTGGAAGGGACCTCATCTAGTTCCAACCCCCTGCCATGGGCAAGGACCAGATCTCACAGGTTGAATTTTTTTTTTCAGTACAATGGAAGTTATTTCATTCATTAAAAAGCTGTCTATTTTCATCATTTATTCCTATCAACCAGAACATTTTTTTCCCAGCTAACCTTATTTTCATATTGGAAATCTCTTATTTTGTGTACTAATGGTGAAATGTTTTTCCTAGGGGCAGAATGATTAGTTCTTTAATACTAGAAGAGCCTTCCTTTAAAAGAGCAACACTAAGATACTACAGGTAATAAGGCTCCCAAAATAATTGTCCTTTAATTTTTGCTGTTTATTTTTCCTATCCTGTTTCATACTCATGTGACATTTGTGCTGTAATTTAATAACCAAAGAAAAACTTGTGCAGAATATCTAATAGTTGTAGTTTGATGATTATGTTGTCATAACTAGTTTTCTAGAGGTACGATATTCACATATACCGTATCAGATACATTGCTTAGTCTTTACTGTAACATCATAGTAGTATTTCATTATATTGTGTGATTATTGCAAGTCTGTGTAATGTGAGTGCATAAGTATATATTTGCTTATTAAAAAAAAAATGATTTTAAAAAAATCTAATTGAGTGTTCTTTGTGACCTTGCTGATAATTCACCATTCATCACATAGAGACAGAATGAATATTGTACCTTTGGAAAATATGTAGGGATCTTTTCCTCATAGCTGAAAGTCATGTTCATAAAATGGATACTACTTCTCTGGGGATGAGATGTCCCTAAAAACACCTACGGTTGGCTGGAGATCCAGAATATGTGCTATAACAAGCGCGGGTAAAGCTTTCCCTATATAAATGGTGGTGTATTTCTTCATCAGCAGTTGGTGAATATAAGATACTAATAAAAGTTATGGTTTTGGGGTATTTTTGTTTGGTTGTGGGTTTTTTTTTCTGGTTTCTGTTTGGTTGGTTGGTTGTTTCGTTTATTGTTGGGTTTTTTTGGATACTTATCCATGAGTGCTTCCAGTTGAATTCTTCTTGTGTAAAGCTATAACCAGCAATGATCAGTTACTCATGGAACTTCCCTTTTTATGATATGTTAAAGTACATGGTTGATGTTCCAAAATTATCACCACCTGCAAGAAAGCTACTTAACTGCTATTTACAATAATTAATCAAAACCTTACCTGTAGACCTATCTATTTTCATTGAACTCCAAACAACTCTGCAGTACAATTTCTGAAATATATGGCATACACTGTGGAAACCAACAAAATTATTCATATACATGCAGTATTTACTTAGCTTTCATGTTTTGGAGTCTCCTATCATCTTTTGTTTTTTGAAATGATACCCTGAGAAAGATTCCTAGGGTAAAAATACAGATAAGACTATGAAAGCCAGTGCAATTACTTGTAGGCAAATTGCATTATAATGAAGACTTCTCCTGACAAAATCATTGCTTTAAATCAAGATTCTCTGAGGCTTGAATATGATTTGGCTTGTCCCACAAAAGAAATGCCTTTGTTTTATTTCAGTCTGATCTTTTCTAAGAACATTCTGAGACCAGCTCAGATCTCAATCCATCCATTGGAAAGAAGCTGGATTTTTCAAAGCATCAGATGTATGTCAGGGCTGTCTAACATATAGGTGCATTGTGATGAACCCAGTAGTTTGCAGAGAAGCTTCCCATCACTGGAAAGAATCCAAAATTTGTGCCAGGGTAAACATAAAAATGAAACTTCAATTAAAACTTACCTGAATTTTGTGACAACTGTTTTAAGAAATAATATGCAAGTATATTATTTTTAATTTAATATTTCTTTTCTTTTTTTTTTTTTTTAATTTATGGTAAATAACCAAATGGAGTTGAATTTAGAAAACATATATCCTGACCAATGCTCAAAGAAAGCAGTCACATTAAAAGCAAAAGTCAGTTGTGCTCTTCTGAAACATCAGGATTTTATGTTTTGTCTGAATATATTTAACATCCCTGACTTCAATCAATCAAACAAAACCCAAAATTGTCTTTCTGCATGTAGTTTGTAATAGTCTCATAAATAAGATTGTAAAATTAATAAGAAAATGATGGTAGAGTGAAGGAATAACATGGCGGGTTACCATCTTATAAAATAGTACTAGCCAATTCTTACATCTAGGACACAGAAGGAGGTTGACTTCTATCACTCTTTCTCTGGAGAAACTAACTCATGTTTGTTCTTGTTGTCTTCAATATAGATCATTTTGGTTTTCTATTTCTGACCAGAAAAGTGATGTTTTATTTTCATTCTTCACTGATATTGATGAGTCTTTGCACTCCAAAGAATAAACAAGTCTCTTATGTTTGTGAAGTATTTTGAATTTGAAATGATTGCCCTTTTAAAGTATATAAACAAGGATAAGGGGCAAAAAGCAAGAGGACTGACTGAAATCAAGCAGAAACATAAGGTCCTTGTTTGATGGCTTGAATGAGTAGTTTCCTGGCAAAGAGTCAAGGTCAAAATTAAAACTGAGCAGAGTAGCTAGCATTGTAACCTCTACTGCAGCAAAAGATGGTTTTTGAAACGCATGTGTCTTCTTAACTTTTGATGAATCTTAATGGCTTGAGTAGAAGGTATGTACAAGAGTTTGCAGTCAAAAGGGCCATGTGATTTTGCTTATAACTGGGAAATAGGCCCAAAAATCTCTTTCAAATTGAGAAGTTAGTAAGAGCTTCAGATATATCCACACAGCTGTGTGCAGGTACGTATGTATTTATACAAATGTATACAGTAACATTTTTTTCAGGTATTGAATCTAAAATTCTAGTATAATACACACAGAAAACAATACAAACAGATGTGCTATAAACACTGAAGACATCAGTAAAAAATAAGTAGTTAAATAACATACCTAGTGAAAAAATGGTTATGGTAAAATGTAGAATAAATGTTCTGCTGTATATGGAACTGCTGTGATGGAAAATTTCTCTGGGGGCTGGAAGCTTGAAGACAAGTCATGCATAAACTAAAGCAGCTTATGGGTAACAAAATTAATTTCTGGACTTGGGACACAGTGCAACAGTAATGGCAAATTATAACATTTCCTACCTGAGTCAACTGTACCATATAATGCATGAGAGAGGAGAACTCCCTGTTTCCTCTTCACATATATATCTTGTCTGTTTTCTTAGGAAGAGAAATATACAGTGACAAGTAGGGGAATAATTATATCTTTCAGAAGCTTGTATTCAGGAATATGTGCTGACAGATAAAAGCAATGAATCTCTCCTCTTGCATCAGTTAAACACCTTTCTTCCCCATAGCTCATTGTTTCTGTTAGATCGTTGTATTTACTTACCCACTGGGTAAAACTTCACACCTGATTTTAAGATGATGAGTAAGATGCTGCCTGAGGATTAAATCGTCAGTTGTCCAGGCAGAGAATTTAAGAGTTGTTCCTTTAATCTAGGCACAGTGGTTGAAGTGTCTGTAGATCAGAGAGGACAAGAAGTCTCTGCTGTGCAGCCAGCTACAAAAGAAGTTGCAGGAGCATTTTGGTGGCATGATTTATCGATTTTAGTTTGATTGGTTGGTTGGGTTGTTGTTGTTATTGTTGTTGTGGGTTTTCTTCTGTTTGTTTGTTGTTGATTTTGCCTTTGGTATATTATACTATAAGCTATATGTAAACTTAATAGATTTCTAAATGTGCTGTACAGTTTCAGGATTCTCTTCTGAGAGATCTTTTGTTCTGATTTTCACCACTTGCAGAAGACAAGTACAAGAAAGCCATTATTTGATATATCTTCCATTTACAGGGGTAACAACCATGGAGGGATTCCTGCGTGAGGAAACCACACCACTTGCAGACTGCAACAGGAATCATCTAGAATCATTCACAGCTGAGCAACATATGCGTGCGGTTCTGGCTTTGTGGTCATTATCTAAGATCAAATGACAAAGAGTAAGAAGCAAAGACAGAAAAAAAATGCTGAGGTCATATTAGCCAATTTACTCAAATGGTCACTCTAACATTTTTTAGATCAAATTTTACTCCCCTTTTTGATTCAAATCCCTTTTTTATTTGGTAACAAAAGGAGGGGGGAACAGTTACACCCAAGGTTAGGTGCGTTTGTAATAAATTCTGAGACCTGCAATGCACATATCAAGACTATATTACATACATTTCAATGAAGCAGGCAATATTTGAAACCTGAAAAATATATTTGTAAATGTATTTAAGAGTATTAGAGATGGTAAAGTAATTTTGAACTTCGATTATTTTAGGAAAATTTTAAAGATGATACCACTTTCCTCAGGTGTTGTGAAACTGCCTAGCTGGCAATGGGACAGGAAGGCAAGATGATTTACCACTCTTTCAGACCAAGGACATTTACAATCAACATGTGTTTGTGTTAAATGAAGATCTGCCAAGCTGGACTGCCAAAGAGCTGAAGGAGGGAGTCTTGCAAAGATAAGATTGCCCTGTTTTGGCTAAACCTGATGAAGCAGGGCTCAAATAACATAAACACCCAACTTCAAAGCAGTTTTTGAGGGCCAGGGTACCTGAAAAAATACTTTTGCCTAATTAACTGTGATTTAAATTTTGAAGTTGACACCCTTCAGTGTACTAATGAGAGAAATAAAGTACATTACTAAAGATATATCACTATATTACTTAGTGTTCCTCCCAACTAATGCTGGATGTCACCAAACTAATGCTGAATGTCACCTAGAAGTCAGGGACAACCTGAGCTGCGGTATAAAACCCATGAGAGGGGGAATGTGCCACCTCTGGCATCAGGGAGCATGTGTGCCACTGGCACTGGTACCAGGGTCAGCGGGGGGGGGGTAGGGGGGTGGGGGGTGTGCAGGCAGCACAAGCACCACTCTCAGCTGCAGCAGCATCTGAGACCAGGGGAGAAGACAGAGATGAGGACAGGCTGTCCTCATTTTCCTCCACCCAAGACAGGAACACCTTTCTTGGTGAGAGTTGTGCCTTCAATATATGGCTGAACTTTTTGCTGCATTACCGTTAGAACTATACCAAAGATTTGCATCTCCAGCTGTGTTGGATGTTACCCAGCATTTATTAATCCTGAGGCCATCTTGCAGTCAGTGAATTTATCACTAGCAATCACAAATCTGCTGTATCTGTTACTTTAAACAACTAAACCGTTTGATTGTTTTAACTTACTGAGCTGTGTCAGAGCAAGTCCTTATTGAGGCACCAAAAAGCGGAGGCAGATGTTAATTTTGCCACACAGTTACAGCAAGAGTACTGGACTCTCAGACAGGAAAACATTGGGGTCTTTTATCATAACATGACACACTCTGACACTCAGGAGGAAAATAAAAATTTTTAAAAAAATAAAATTAGGCAGGCCATAAGTGGAACTTTTGTGGGTTACTACTATCAGGAAAGTGTTTAGACATTAAATATTTTTTTAAGCCATGAGTTCAAGCCTCTGTATTTCATTGTATGTTAAATGGGTTTAGGTTAGTCTTTAAGCCTTGTCCCAGATGAGATAGTAATACTTCAAGTTAGAGACAGGCAGGAGCCAAGATGAAGGCAGCGAATGCAGAAGAGTGAAGAAGTGGCTTTATGTATTGCTCATGGGGGATGGATGACATCACTATTGCTAATCAGTGAAGATACTTTTGCTAGTTACTTAAAATATTAATATCCCCTGAATATATGTGATATAAATCCACAGCTACTCTTCATAGTGTCAATGTTTAAAGAAGTGCTCTGCAGAATACCAAGTGCCATCCCTCAAAGCAAATTTGAATACAGGATCCCTCCGGTAGAGTAGGAAAGCAGTCACTACAGGCTGCATCTAGAAAAAGAGATTTTTATTATACTTTATAATTTTTTTATTAAGAAAACTCATGGGAGCTGTTTATTTGTTCCCCTCTGAGCCACCCAGCTGTTCTTTCCATTTGTGGTCTTAGGGCTAATTACATAATGTCCCTAATTTTTACTCTCTGGTAAATCAGATCAGAGCATTACCTGGAGGGCAAGCTCTAATTAAAGGCATTTCAGAACAAATTGTCTAAAGAGCTTGTTTAGTGTGATTAAATGCAAGTGATGGGCCTCTTTCTCTCCCTTCCCTGCCACTCCACACACACACACCCTCCCACTCACCCTCTCCTGCCACCCCCATCTTTTTAAAAACATGAATATTTACCTTATACAAAACTTTGCAGATTAAAAAAAGAATACCAGCAATGACAGTTTTAATTAAAGGAGTATAAAACAAATGGCAGCACTACCCAAGAGAACAAACTGAACTCCCTCTTTGTGGATATATGCAGATGAACATTGTATTCTCTCACTACTTTTACTATCTCAGAAATTTCAAAGTCTACAGTAGATGGCTCGCTTTATGGATGAATGGAAAGAGGAAGGTGAACCCTTGATTCATATTGTGTGTCTTGCATATTGTCTGGGAACAGAGAATAAAGAAAAGAGAAAAGCATGCTGCTAAAGGTACTGTATAACCTTGGAAAATATCATATGGGTGGCATCGTAGTGGGTGTTTACTACACGCCACTTGATCAGGAAGAGGAAGTCAGTGAGGCCCTCTACAGACAGCTGGTCATGATCATCACGAGGGCCTTCAACCACCCTGATATTAGCTGGGAAGACAACACAGTGATGCACAAACAGTTCAGGATATTTCTGCAGAGCATTGATACTTGACACAGGTGATAGAGGACCCTATGAGGAAAAGTGTGCTGCTGGAACTTGTGCAGCAAAGATCTGGTGGGGAATGTGAAGTTGGAGGCAGCCTTGGCTACAGTGGCCATGAGACAGCAGAACTAGGAAATAATAAGTAGGATTTCATCCCTGGACTTCAAGAAAGAGAAATTTGATTTCTTCAGAGACCTACTTGGAGGAATCAGATGGGTTTAGTACTCTAGAAAGGAACAGAAGGGGAAAAAGATCTGGTTAATATTCATGTGTGACCTCACCCAAGCTTGGGATCAGTGCATCCCCATGAGTAAGAAATCAAACAAAAGAAGCAGGAGACTTGCATGGAAGAGCAAGGAGCTTCTGGAAAAACTCAAATGAAGAAGGAAGTTCACAGTATGTGGAAGAAACAGCTGGCCACTTGGGAGGAGTACAGGAATGTTTTCAAATTATGTGTTGACACAGCATCAGTGGTGATGGTAACTATCTGCCATCATGGGTTTGGTTTGATATTGATTTTTATATACATATATTTGTACATATCAAAAGTTGTGACAGGCTGCCTGCATGCTGTCATCCCTGGATGTATTTAAAAGATGCATGGATGTGGTGCTTAGGGACATGCTTAGTGATATTGGCTTAGCAGTAGTGGTGGGATTGAGAGCCCAAGGCAAGTGGTTGGACTCTTCCAACCTCAACAATTTTATGACTCTGATTCCAACAATTGATAACAGTATAAAGGACTAAGCAGAAATGACCATCTATACTTTGACTGGGGAAGATTGAAAAATTCCTCAGATTATATCACCAAGAGTTAAATAGCCTGGAAGTGGGAGGACTCTTATCTCATTCAAACTATCTCAAATATCTGTGCAAATATAAAGAGCAGTAGGTAACAAAGAAAAGTGTGAGTCTGAACAAATAAAGAGATGTGACTCTGTTTCCCTGGTGGCACAGATTCTGGTTTCAGTCTTTGGAATCTGATTCGTCCACCAAGACACATCAACAGGGGAAAAGTGAATGGAGATTTAGGAAATGAATACTGACATTTTAATATTCTGTCTTGTATTATGCTTATGGAAATGTAAATAATGTGTTTTACAGGAGAATGAAGAGGGTGATATATTACCTCTGCCCTGTTCCTGATCCTTTTTAATTCCCACTGCACCATGTGAATCTGAGGTTGTCTGACATTCTCTAATTAAATTTTTTGTCCTGGATTGGCCTTGAATATGTTGACTCCATTATACCACAGCAGCATGCCAATCTTCTTCCTGAAGTGACATCCCACTGGTATGAAAGCACATCATGAAAGCATCTCTTTTCCCTGAGCAAGATATTCTAAACTCCATTTTTTAAACTGTGTTGTATAATAATTATGAGAATTTTGAACCATCACTTTGAAGGCTCTTTTGTTATGTTTTGGTTTGGTTTTTAAATGTAGTCACTTGTTGGGCACATTAAAGTAATGTAGTAATTATCATGTGAAATGATATCTCCCCTTCCCTGCCTCTTAATTAGGAGGTGAAATGCAACAAATCATGTCAGCAGTGTATGAAGCCAACTGAATGAGTTTTGAGACCCTTTGATTTGCCTGATTTTACAGTGCTTAGGAATGTTCACCTTTCTCATCTCCCTAGCTAAACATCTGTGTTGAGAAAATAGACAACTTTCAGATGGTTAATATAGATTCCTAAGGGAAAATATCCCATTATAGAGCTGTAAACGCTGCTAGAATTAGATGACTACCAAAATTTCCTTAGCAAAAGCTGTAGATCATAACACAGGCAAAGTAAAATAAAGAGAAAAAACCCCAGTTTTAGAATTCATGGTCCATTCTCCTACATGGAGGAACCATATACAGATTCTGTCTTACATTTGTAGTGTACAACAAAACCCATGTGAATGTGGTATCCCTGCTTTCCATGAGTAATCAGGTAGTTATCTATATGAGCACATAAGTGTATTCCCCTTGACTTGAGGATAATAAGAAAGAGCTAAAGATCCTACCATGTGGTCAGTCTTAAGTTTAGAGGTAATAAAAGATTTCTCTGGAATGGTCAAGAGAGCTTGGAGGCTCACCAAAGACTATTAATATTTGTATTTTGCACTTCAAGTGTGATCTTCAATAAATCCCCATGTGTGAATTTTTCTTCTTCAAAGATTATAATAGTGCCTTTCGCTTCAGTGTTTATTTCTCTAATCTACATATGTTTCTGGTAAAGGAACTGTCTGTTTATTGATACTTGTGTAGAATCTAATGGACTGAGGCCCAAATCTTGGTTCACGCTCTACAGAGTCCTGCAATATAGGCAATAATAACATTTATATGCATTTGAGGAGTGTAATGTACATAAAAAGACTGCTGGGAGTAAAGTAGATGATAGAGCTACAGTGAATGGGGATTTAAGACTCTGACACCATGGGGAAAAGTTTTACACTCATTTTAAAGTGATATTTTAAAGCAAGGGTATAAATAGCAGTCATGCTGCACACCTTGATTTCCATTCTCTGGAAATCAGCTATCTCTAGCTATTTTTGTTATTGAAAGATAACTTTCTAAAGCAGATATATAAAGGACATTGTTGTTTAATGAAATAATGTTAAAATATGTTTAATTCATAATCTTTCATAGCAATTCTTTGTGGAATAAGTACCAACAGTTGCCAAACAGATGAGAGTTTGAAAGTAGATGTCTCACAAACTAGGCAAAATCAGGTCGAGCCTCTTTTTTGACTGCTTCATCCATTAGCCAAGTCAATGCACAGAATCAATAGCTAAAGCTTGACTTCACATGCTAGAGATTCTGAGCAAGGGAAAGTGGCAGGAAGAAATTTTTAACTTTTTAAGTGATTCACTTTCTCTCTGCTAACTGCTCTATTAGAACAGACTGAAATGTATTACAATTGCTCAACCTTGAAGTTAGAACTGTGCTCTTCCTCAACGCTCTGTGCCTGTGAAATGGACAGAGTTGATAGACAATAAAACAGACTAGTTTTTCCCTGACATCTTACCAATATTTTGGTGTCTGAAAAGATCAGGGAAATTAGAATTATGTGGGTTTGTTTGCTCTTGAATTATATGATATTGTAGAAAATGGAATGTTTAGTTCTGACAGGAAGCGACAAAATTTGTTTCATTGTGGTCATTATTTTGTAACTTTTATTTTAAAATAAAAAATGGCTTATTTTCAAAGGGAAAATATTGCCAAAGTTTTTGGTTTGCCAGTTTTCAAAAACAGATGATGAGTTTGCCTTTAGAACCATGTTGACAGATGGATACACCAATATTTAAAGGACTCCATTGAGTTGTTTGAAAATATTTGCCACTAAATTGTGTTCTGTATTCAACAGAGATTTAAGATTCCAGTACTCTATAATATGCATAATGTACAATTTAATGCATAATGTACAATTTAATCTGTATTTTCATTTTCCTATACACTTCAGGTAAATGTTTTAATGAAAGAATGTATCTCAAAGACTTGACTCTTCACTGCTGATGATAATTCAAAGCTCCAAACTTATTGGTTTTGTATTGCATTCCACCCCAGTCTTTCAGCTTCCCTGTGAATTTTCTAAGAGGTTTTAAATGGATATATGAAAGAAGGTGTCTTATTAAGTGTCAAAACTGGCAAATTGAAGGCCAGAAAGCAACAATTCTAAAGTGAAATTACTGGCAGTATTCTGAAAAGGAATCTTCAGGGAACATCAGTTTTTCATACAGAATTGTCAGAATATGTCTTTAATATGCCTCTTGGAAAAAATAAATCTGCTTATCTTAAAAGTAACTGTCTGTTTATGTTCAACTGTCAAACAATAAAGGCAGGTAATAAGCTTTCTGTTTCAGCAACTAAAAGTACACTTGCACAGACTCAGTTTTCTACTTCTGCATGCATCCTGGCTTTGGCTAGAATAGAGTTATTTTTATCCCAAGAAGTTTGGAGGGACCACAGCTGGGATAGTCAACCAGCTCATCATATACTGACCTTATGCCTGCTATATAAGGGGAGGGCTGGCAGGGACAGGAGTGACAGTTTTTGGCACATGCTGTGTCAGGTGAGATTGTTGGGGTTTATATCACTTGCTGTATATATGTATTCATTAGTATTATTGTTATTCCTGTTATTTCTTCTTTTTTTCCCCCTTTTGTTCCCACACCCCCCCCCGCCCTTATTCTATTAAACTCTTCCTGTATCAATCTGTGTGCTTTTGCGTTTTGCTCACAATTTTTCTTCCTATCCTATTAGGGGTGGTTGGGATTGTGTGCAAGCAGCTGTATAGGGGTCAGACACTGGCTAAGTCTAAACCGTGAGTATAAAATAGTGAAGAAAATTCACAAGTTACTAGGCTTTAACAGAGCTTTTTAGTGATTCTCTAATCTGCTCTCAGAGAGATGGTATTGTGATTTAGACCCAGCTGTCAGCTGAGCCCCATGCAGCTGCGCACACAACCAGCACCCGACTCTCACTCCCCAGCAGGATGGATAGGAAAACCAGGAGAAAGAGGCAAAAGTTCTGTGGGTTGAGATAATAGAGAGGAGGAAAAAAAGAAAAGGTATAATAACAATAAAGTAGTATATAAAACAAGGGAATACAAAACATTGTGTTGACCGTGATGGCCTGGCCTAGCTGTACCCATACATATGATCCTGCCTCACTGTCAGTTGCTTACCTTAGAATACCTAGGCTTGCCCTGGCCAGCCCTCCCTGTATATAGTGGAAGTGATGTCAGTATGGCACCAAATACTCCATTGGCTGGTTCAGCTCACTGTCTTGGCTGTGGCTCTTCCCATCTTCTTTTATAAAAGGATAATTAGCCTTATCTTAGCTGAAACCAGCACAAGTGGCAAAACAAAATCCTAATCAAGCTGTTATCATACAAATGCAGAACTACATAATAATTTAGGCTGGTAGAGACCTCATCTGTCATATTTATGCCTCTACAAGAGCTCATGTCCCAAAGGTGAGGCCACAGTCCCCAGCTCTGGTCATGAAGGACGTCCTTAGGTCCTGGGCAGCTGCACTATGAGGGGTAATTGCTGCAGCTTGTGCTTAGGTTTGTGCTCCCTGGCAAATCTCCATCAGCCTTCTTGAGCAATCGCCTTCTGTCCAGCACCCGTGGACTCAATGAAAACCCTCAGCCTATCATCTTTATTGTTTTCCACAGGCTTGTGGAGGTAAAGCTAGATTAAATCTATCTTTAATTTTGAGATTCTCTTGCACCTCAGGTCTGAATAGAAGCAGTAATAAAATATGAGGGGGAAAAAAGAAATAAAAAGAATATCTTATTAAAAAGAAGAATTTTTACACTTTTGAGTGAGTTTTGTCTCTGAAAGAGTAACAAAGATCTCACTGAATTCAGTGGAGTAAGACTTGTCCTTGTTATTTATGGAGAATCAGGTGGGATCTGAAATATCCTGTAAGATCTGACATACAAAGTAGATGTTTACCTTTGATCAAAGTTTTATCAAATTAATACAGTAAAAACAAACCAACTTTTAATTTTTTTTCCTTTTCTCCTGGGAGGAATTTTGCTTTAATAGCTGGACAGCAAATACATTACATGTAGGTCTTATTCTACTAAATACAAATGGCAAGTTTATTATGTTGGCTATTGAACAAAACTTTACAACAATTAATTATTAAAGACATTTTCAATTCACTATCATTGAGTAATCATAGTTCTTACATACTCCTATTAATTGCTCTGCAATACACTTAATCAATTTAAATTAAGTTGCTCTAATCAATAGTGATGTTATTGTACCATATGGGGGTCAGGAAGAAGTCATGAAACACAAAATAATTGTGAATGTATTTCAGAAATTCAAGGAGAAGAGAGATATATCAAAAGGCATAGCTGTGACCACTTAAGGTCTTAATACCTTTCTCTAATGTAACAAAATGGCTTTCTGGGAATACAATTTTTTAAAATTAGAAGACAAAATCACATGAATCATGCTCTACTTGACTTCCCTGTCATTGGAATTGTCTGTGGAATTGTGGCTTAGATAAATATTAGTTTCACATTAGTGAGAATATACGAGAATGTAGGAAAAACGTGAAGATTTTCTAGCTCAGAAGATGGCTACAAAAAGCACACTCAAAATAGGAATAAACTACAACTATGGTGATGGATTTCATAATCATTACTCATGATGTACTTTACCTTTCTTTTAAGGATCACCTCTCCTTGAACAAAAGATAATGCACTAATCTTGTCGGGTAACAACAAATTCTATGAGTCTGTTCTTGCTGATTACTTAAACAAACATGGACTGTCATTTCTGTGGACTATCCCCTATCAGAAGAAAGATAAAGGTCAGATTGTGGGTTTATATTGTGGCATAGATATATTAGCTGCTTGTTCTTCCTTCATTCATATCATTCATCTGCAGAAAATTCAGTCTGTTTAATTATTAATATTTCCTTTCTATGGAAACGATGCAGGAAGAGAGGTGATCTCAGAGCTGGTCTCATCCCAGCATCATGCTGAGACCTGATCTAGATATGCACCCATGCTCTGGAGTTCGGAGGCACTCCTGAGTCATCTGGACAAACACAGTCTTATCTAAAGCTACTATGTGTATAGCAACTGATGCTCTGTTTCAAAAGGTATTCTGAGATTAAAATTACACACCTGTGGTTTTAAGGGTTTTGGCTGAGGCTATCGAAACTCTCAAAATGCCTTGACTCCTTTTGTACCTTTTATAATAAATGTATTTTGGCTTGCTAGAACCTGTGTTTGCAGATCTCTGTGTTCACATATGGCCAGATTACTTCTAAATATTAGAGAAATTAACATTTGCCTTTTCTATATCAGTATCTGCACCAAATTTCAATGCATTAATAACTTGGCAATTATACTTTAGATTGTCATAGTAAAACCCTTAAAAAGAACAAAAACCCCAAAGAAAATGAACACCCAATACAGTCATGACAGGACAATATTTTATGTCTTACATAAATATAATATGACACTGGAAGCACTGCAGCCCATAAAACAATGCAGTCATCAATGCATTCCAGGAACCTCTTAGATTTCTGATGCCCTGCTGTGTGGTCCTTCCAACAGATATCTGGGTGGTTGAAATCTCCCTTGAGACCCAGGGCCTGTGAACATGAAGCTGCTCCTATCTGTTTATAGAAAGCCTCATCCCCTCGGTCTTCTTGGTCAGGTGACATTAGCATACCCCCACTATGATGCAATTTCCCTTCCCTTGCCTCACCCATAAGTTCTCTTTCACCTCTTTTTATACTCCCAGGTGGAGCTCTATGGACTCCAGTTGGTCATTGATGTCGAGGAGCACAACCCTTCTCCTCCCCCCCTGCTTGTCTTCTCTAATGGGGTTATACCCATCGAATCCCACACTCCTGTCATGGGAGCCATTACACCATGTCTCAGTAATGTCAATGACATGACAGCACTGCAGATAAGCAGTGGTCTGAAGGTCTAACTTTCAGATTTGTGAGAAAACTGATGTGATCTTTTTCAAGTATTCTCTTTCTTAATATTTCACTAACTTGATTATGAGCTCAAACAATATAAATAATTTTGGTTTTTTGTGTGTGTGTGCTTAGCTTTGTCTAAATACAGGAACTATGTACTACAGTACTAGGGATGTTATGAGCTTAAGTAATTTTTTTTTTAAATTTATTATTAAATTATTTATTTTAAAGACATAGTAGGAAATAAGTGTTAAAACTTAAGAATGTTAACAATTTTACAGTGATAAATAGAGGTATGACAGTATCTTCTCAAATACTCCTATCTAGTTTAAAATCCTTTCACATTAATCAAGCTTATGCCTCCCTTTATTTTCTTTAAGTGCTCATTCCCTAAACCTCTTTGTGTGAATGGGTTTAGCTGGCTAGACTGTAAAACCTGCATTTAACATTTATACAAAATGAGCATTCACTACTGGCAGTGTTAATACAGACAGTCAATCAGAGACTGGTAGTAGTCTTGTGCAAATTAACTGACCAATCACATCTAACAGTTTAAATAGTAAATGTAATGTGGGACAGAGTTTGACATGTTTGAATAGTCCTTTTGTTTGCTACATTTAGGCTCCCATAGAAAGCAGCTATTCAGGGTAAGTGAGAGTACTGACTAAGGGCTAGTCCATGTTTTTTCACAATCTATACTATGGAATCTATCTATAAAAAATAAGGAATAACAATTGGATAATTTAAAATACATATCTAATAAAAATATTAATGATGATCTTGTCTCTCATGAGCAGAAAAAATAAGATTGTTGCAGAATGATTCACTGGGAATTATTCACACAGCTGTAGAAATTATTCAGGCTGACAGATTGATGGGTAGAACATGCCCATAAAAGCAGGATATTCCCCACTCTTTGTTATCCTTTGTGTGCTACACATTCTATGGCTTTGACACAGATTCTACAAGTACATACAAAGCAATGAACGTCAGCCGGTAGAATGATCCCTGATTTTCCTGTAAGCATGAAATTAAAGGATATGACCCCACAGGAGTAACTGACTGAAGAAAGAAATGGAAACTCTTTGGCTTCAGTTTTATGAGAGATGTGCATGAAAGTTCGGTCAGTTGATTTTTTATTTTCCCCTGGTCGAGGAAAACACTTATCGGTAATAAACAAGCAAACGGTCATAGTAAATGGGTCACCTTCCTTTGCTGCAAGCAAGAATGAACTTGCTGTCACTAAACTAGTATGCTAAAATATGCTGTAAAAGTTCAGTGACAGGGGCATAACATTTTTCTGAAGTAAAATCTTTTGAAACTGGCATCTCCCTGTTTCTTCATGTAAGAATAATATGATTTTTATAGTTTTAGTTATATATTTATTTATTTTTTGGTTGAAGATACTGTAATACTCATCTCGGTCATGTTTAACCTGATGAATTTATGAGTCATTCCTTTTAATTTTTAGCATGAACAACTTTCCCTATCTAAATGTAGTTTCTGTACTGGCAGTTCAACAAGTTAGTTATTGTAAAACACTTACTATAAATGGAACACAGTCTTTAAAAAGACAGAAAATAAGTGTTATTCTTACTTGAATATGTAGCTGCACCTTTTAAAACATCACAGCTGGTATCCTTTTATTAAGTAATGCCTATCAAGTGGATTACTGTGAAGGGAAATTTTATAGTCCTTGTATTATACAGGAGAAGCTAGATTTGTAGATGCACATACACTGTGTTTCAGATGTGCAATGCAATGAAGGTTTTCAGGAAAGCCACAGCATAAAATATTAGACTGTTTGGATTTTCATTTTTACTCTTCTGAAGCCATCTCAGTCAGATTTGATACTGAACATGAAATTAGAAGACATTTTGCTTTCATTTTTCCATATGCTATAGTGTGCTAGATACCTTATAGGACTAAATATATATATATACACACATATATATATATAAATATATTAAAAATATATAAATAAAATATATGTATGTGTGTGTGTGTGTGTGTGTGTGTGTGTGTATATATATATATATAAGTGTGTGTGTGTATATATATATATAAGTCCAGTGTCATTCCTCAAAGAACTTCCACAGTATGTTCATCCTGCTTGAACTTTTGTGCTGAACTATTACCTCAGGTAATTTCACTTACAGATTTCCTAAAGGGTATTGTATAGAGAGTAATGAAAAAATGAATCTTAAAAACCTTGTGGTCTCTTACCACAAATTTAAGAATCCTTGGGTCATGGAATGCAGTAGTTTTGGTGGATAATCATATGCATGGACCACAAACACTACTTCACTCTAAGAAATGTAGGCGGCATGCATCATTTCACTTACAGTTTAAGTATTCAGCTCTAACAGCAATTTACAAATCTTCTGTAAATGCTAAGGAGCCTTGAGATGCATAGATACCTCTGTTCATAAAGTTAGCATCCCTTACACCTGGTCCACTAGGTATTTTACACATACATTCAACTGTCACTGTCTACAAATAAGAGTGGGAGAAGACATCCAAGAACTTTTTAGTGATATACTCATGACTGGAGATGTTATGTGAGAAGTACTAAACTACTAAACTTAGGTTCCTTTCTGACACTTTAAAAGCTCAAACCCCTATATCTTTCTCTCCACTCCCTACATTTTACTGAGTGTTAGTGGTTGGAAGAGACCTCAAAAGATCTAACCCCTGCTAGAGCAAGAGCAGTGGTTTTCAAAAGCATTTTCTGAAGACACTTTACACTTCTCTTGTCCAAGCTAGTTCATTGCATGGCAAGGAATACTTGAGCCACGGGACCAGGAAAAAAAAAAAAAACAAAATCTTGACTATAAATGATAATAAAAAGGGATTGCTCCTGAATTTTTTGGTACAGCAACATCCATAAACATCACTGAGAATCTAGAGTCACCTTCATGTTTTCCATCAAGAATATCATGTGAATGAGATAAAAACTTTGAACTCTTTAAGAAAATAAAAACTTACTCCTCAGAAAAAGATAAATTCACTTTTCTTGCAGTGCCTATGAAAGCTGCACACACACTGAATAATGTAACAGGCAGCGTGGGTGGGTGTGCATGTGCAGGCAGAACATCTCAGTGCCACTGCTGGTTCACAATGCAAATTCATTCCCAGACATGTCTTTTCCACAGAATCATTTTATCGCATTCCACCTAACCTGAGTATTTTGAGCACAAAGGAACTTCATGCATCATGCTGTTTATCCTTGACCTTTCCTATTGGGTTCAGGAAGGTACAAATGTCTTCCGCTCTCTCTTGGAAAATTCTAATTAGAAGAAAAGAAAGAGATTTAAATGTGTGAAATTTTAATAGAGTTTCCCACTGTAGCAATTGTACATTATGTCATCTTGGATAAATTTTAACTGAACTAGGTTTTGCGGAATGCCCACCAGACCTGTTTTCACAGGCTGTTTTGCCATCTGCACTATTAAAATATCTCCATTAAGTGTGTGTAGGGTCTAATCTTTCACAACTGATTACAAATTCTCTGTAATGCACAGCCTGAAATAGAATCACAGAAATTATTTTTTAAAAAATTAAACTTGCAAATTTATTATACTGGGGGGGGGGGGGGGAAAGTAGTGATAATAATCTTAACCTGTAAAGGATGAAGATTCAGTTGGTCACAGTGACTGATAATAAAGATCAAATACTGATAAGGTACAATCATTTGACTCATGGGTGTTCAGAAAAGTTTTAATGTGTTGATATTACTAGTCTGACAGCTCTTATATTTCTCTTAAAGTCTGTTTGAGAAATCCCACTGTATCTGAGTCACCGTCCTCTCACTGGAGTTAAATTACATGTGCTCATAGACTAAACAATTACCAAAAATCCCAAAAGCTGCTTTGCAAACCAGATATACATTCTCCTAGATATATGAAAAATAAAAAGATTTTCTGTTTTCTTGTATCCTACTTACCAATAACCTTTTTGTAATATATTTTCCCTCATTTTTCATCTCTGCTAAAAACCAAAGAGTCTAGAATGCACTGCCTGGAAACTGGAAGTATAGGTTCAAATCTTGCTCTGCGATTATCACCTTCTCCTTGTTCAGACACGTTAGATATATTCTCCCCTGCACTTCAGTTTCCTTCTGAGTTACCTATCTCATGAAAAATATGGTTCCTGTATTAAGACAGAAGATGATAAATAGTTGTATGGAACTGGCTCAACTTCAGCTTTGAAGCAGCTGGAAGTAAGTAAATTCCATAGGTTTCTAGAATGCTTATCTATTGTTTTACCATTAATAATGTATTCTCTTTTGAGAGGTCTCTTCTACAACAACAACAACAACAATAAAAAGGCCACTGTGATGGCCTTTTTGCTTGTTTGGATTTTTTTTCTGTAAGATTCTGCTTAGAATACAGATTCCTAAAATCCTAAAAAGGATTTTTTTTATCCTGATTCCATATCTCTTTAGAACTAAGTTAGATATGGATAGAGAAGACAAAGTATTGGTCAGGAAGAGTTAAGGCATTTTAAAATATCTGTGTTGTCTAAAATCATGAAGGATGTTGTAAGTCTTGGCTTCAGCTGGTACTCCCATGATTTCCAGTCTCATTTTGGCAAAACTGAAGCCTGAAATTTTACAAACATCCTTTAGTTTAAACTCCTAGTCCTGTCAACCTTGGGGCTTCCTCTGCAATGCAATTTACATCATGAGAATGCACCAAGCCGCAACAGCTGGCAGCCCTAGCCAAGAAGAGGGACTATCTTTTCTATGGTTTAATAACAGGTTTTTAGAATTATAATGCTTCCCTACAATTCAAACATTCGATAGAATGACTTCAAATGATGATTTTGGATGCAGAAAATGTTCATCTGGAAAATTACTGGTTTCTAGTATGCTGAAGGAAATGGTATTTTCTCATAGCAGACTTAGTATCAACTGTTAGGAGCTGCATGATACATGCAATCTTTTGCAATTTTCTCCCTTTTGTGTCTACATTTTTACCTAAAAATGTCTCAAAAGCTAAATATCTGAAAATTTCTACCAAAAAAAGAAAAAAAAGGGACAGGAAAAAAATCTATTCAGATTTTTAAGGTAAATTGTCCAATACTAAAGTTGTTCCTAAAGGAGTAAAGAAAAGGCAGATCCTTCTCAACAAAGAAACAGCATCTTTGCATTCCTCTGAAGAATCCATTTGGATTTCTCAGGCTATCAATGTGCCTTACAACATTCGTTCCTTAGAACTAAGGAGTTTGTCTGCCACATCAGGGCTGAAAATCTTTTGACTCTTGGTTCAGAACTCCAGATTACCTTTCCTTTGACAAATGCTGACCTAAGAGCAGCAATGAAGAATGATAAGGAGATAGATAAGTATGACTTCATCAAGCCGTCAAAAGGCAATCATCATTCCATAGCAGATGAGTCGATTGCATGTGCCTTCTTACCTTGTGCATACAAAGACATTGTGGTAGCACATTTCCTCTTTCTCTTGCACATTGCAGACTACATCTATCAAGAAGAAAGATAGTCTAGGCAGATCCAAAGGCAAAAGAAAATGTATCAGCAGTAGGGGTATGACTCAGCAGGAAAATGACACAATGTTTATCTCTTCAGAAGGATGCAAACAAATAACTACGCATTCAGAAGCATTGGGTGTGGCAGTTCTTAACCCTAATCTTGTAGCCAGTTTAAACAGCAGCTCATAGCAATGTTACCAATTAAGGCCATTTAAGTCCAAATGATTATTTGTGTTATGTATCTGCCTGTCCTTCATTGAGGTCTGAATAACAGGGAAGTAGCTTACTCAGAGCTAACTTGAAATAACTGGACTGCAACTTTTTAGCAACGGGCCATACAAACAGAAAAAGAATCCAATTCAGGCTAGTTTGAGGCAGACCATTTAGTCAGATGTATGCATCAGGTCTGATTTATTCATGTCATATTATTGTCCATGAGGCAGAAAAGTCATGCATTCCAAACCAGACCAGAAGCAAGAATATAAGGGAAAGGGGCTTCTGAACTTTGGAGCAAAGCCAGAGCATGAACACTGGTCTGTATAACTGGCCTCTCTAGATTCTGTAATAACAGTTCTTTCTGAGTCTCTCAGGAGATCATTTGCTTGAACTATGATCAGTGTTTTGACTGTCAATAGTGGCAAGCTAAAAAGAAGCAGAGGAAACCAAGCAAGTGGATGCTGATTCATACTTTAAACATTCCATGGTGACCCTGGTAAATCCTGCAGCAGCAGCAGGATTTTCCATGAGTTCTCTGAAGAGAAGGGAAATAAAGTTATCTTTTGCAGCTACTGCCTGGACATGCCTCAGAGCTGGGCCTTTCCCAGGGTTGCCCAAAGCCTTCTAATCCTGGCTTCCACCTGCTCCAGCACATCACATTTTACATCTTAGTAAGACACTATCTTTAGCCTCTCAGTGGTGGGATATTTTAGACAAAAGAAAATTAAGCAGGCCAGCACAGATTTAAGTGCATCCTGAAACTAGCCGCTAATGTGTTACCTGCATAACTTGTTAGTATTGGCAAGAACATGAAACACAGTTGTTTTTCACTATTTTTAAGTGGTTTCTGTTAAGACATAAAGGAAGAGGTGTTCTAGCTAATTAATAGTAATATTTATTGTAATAAAACTTTGTTACACTGTGTCTGTATAATTTAACGTTTGTCTGAACAGGGGGAACTGAGCCTCAAAGATATATGAGGGGGAAATATGACTTAACACAGGAAAATATGCCACTTCAAACATTACTACAGTGACATATGTCTCACAAGTGTAGTTGGCTAAATCAAAGTGTGATCATGGGGAACTTTTTATTGTGATTTGGATGTTGATTGTTTCAGATTTTACAGGATTTAAACATTTTTCCCTAAAATCACAGTGTTTTATTTAATTAGTTGTACAATTTGATCATTATGGAGTTAATGACACAAACAAAATCTGATTCCAAAATCTGATTTTGTTTGTTTGGTTGTTTTTGTTTGTTCAGATGTCTTTTTCTATAACAACTTTAAGGAGTGTCGGAATTTAGAAATTATTTACATGAATCCTGAAGAGCAGGTAGAAAGACTTTTCTTACTGTGACTGTGAACATTGCTCATATGTAAGTATCTTTGTTTTGATGAAGATGAGGTTTCTTTTATAAGATTCTCTCCTCTTTGAAAATGTTCTGCTTTTGGAACTCATGTATGTCCTTGTGTTTAGCAGAATGTTTCTCCATGCTTGGGATCTGTGTCAGAAAGGCATGAAGACATGCAGTGGGGAAAGGAAAAGGTGGGCTAGTCTGAGGGAGATGTTAACAGCTTGTAGCCAAGGGTTACAGAAATTCAAAGTATAAAACCTTCACTGAAGCTTAATTTTAGAAAAATTACTTAGGGGACAATTCTCCCAATCCACAAGAGCTGTGCTGGTCTTAACTTATAATTTCTGCACACAACAGAACTCCACTAGTAGTAACTGGAGTCTTATATATATAGTGATAAAAATGATACTCTAATTCATACTCATTATTTAATTTTTCCCCCTAGACTTTCATATTAAAAATAATTAATTAATTAACAGAAGTGAAATTTTCCCCTAAATTTTCTTCATTCAAGTTTGATTTCTCATTTATTTATGTTTAAATAAAGTCCATGTATGTGGTATGGAGCTATTAAGTAAAAAGAAAAATAAATGGTCCATGCTGTATAAAAAAAAAAATGAATCTTTTTATGTGACCCCAGGACTGGAAGCCAGACTGATTTTAAAGAAGTACTTTTGGTAATAGAAGATGACTTTTTTGAGTCTGAAGAGAGATAGTGTTCAAATACATGCACATCTATTTAAAAATTATCATTTGTTAATGTGAAGTACAGTGCTAACTGTATTTCTTTAGGCAGCTATGACAAAGTCAATTATTTTTCATGACCACAAAAGAGTTAGAAGCATAGAAGATGCTCAAAAGTATTGTATATTTTTTCTCCCCTCAAATAACCATCCCTGTGAGTAATAGCATTTCAATTTATGTTTGACTTGTATTTTGCTCCATTTTACTCATAAGTAATAAAACCTTTTAGCTGCTACTTCCATTCCCAATAGAGATTAATCAATTTATGAAGAAAATGTGTCTTTGTAAGCTGCGTTGCCTGAGTTGCCAAGGAAGACAGACCTGATTGGCTACAATTCTTTTTTATCTGTAAATCTATTAATTTTTAAGATAGATAGTTTACTGTCCCAAATCCTGTCAAAGTAATCTTGGCTTTTAAATATAAGTGCTCAGAGCTGCACTCAGAATTCAATGTGTGACTGTTTTGGATGGACTTTAACTGTGTAATTATACAGGCATTTGTCCTCTAGCTACACATAAATGGTCAAGACACTTGTGAGAATGATTTTGAATGAAATAAACCTTGCCTTCGGAGCAGTCAAGATTGTATGCAGACATTGTATCATCTCTGCCTAGAAGTGCAGTGAGAACAGGAAAATAGGGTGTGACACCAGCTATTTGGCTTCAAAATCCAAATGCTATTGTCCAGCCTTTATGAGTCATTATGTACATGGTTCAGACTGAATAAAATTTTTACTTATTGCTTAAGGCACTGGGATGTTGTGTAGGGTTTTGTTTGTTTGTTTTCCTAGTGTGACCTTCAGGGTGAGTAATTTGCATTAATCTAGATTAAATCCTGTGTAGAGGTGCCCCAGCTCCTTGAATTGCTCAACTTTGTCCACACTTCATGCTTCAAGACTTGTCAGAATTTTTTGATTTATTAGTTACTGAAATTGCTGGTGTGATGAAGCAGCTCTCCTCCTCTGAGAGCATAAGTGTTGTCTTTCTGTAACAGGCAGTCATTATTTGGGGAAGTATAGGGGGCTCTGGAGATACAGAATATATTTGGCAAGACATAGTTTAGCAATTTGTGTCAAGTTTCCTCAGATCACATACACTGTGACATTGATTCACTCTCTTAAAGACTAGATATCCCTGTGCGTGTTGTTGGTGTGCTAATAATTTTCTTAATTTGTGATGACCTTGGTGAAGTCATAGATGTAAGCGGAGGCCTCCTTATTAACATTCTTCAAAGCCCTATTCTACACTCCAACT
This sequence comes from Dryobates pubescens, assembly GCF_014839835.1. Taxonomy (NCBI): domain Eukaryota; kingdom Metazoa; phylum Chordata; class Aves; order Piciformes; family Picidae; genus Dryobates; species Dryobates pubescens. The sequence continues at coordinate 32,322,570 of NC_071616.1, forward strand.
CTTTTTTCTAATGCTAAAACTCTCATCTACCTCCCCAACACGCTCTTTGTGTGAGTATCCCATTTAAGTTAAAGCACAAATCCTATGCTGGTGAATATTAACTCTCTACTGTACCTTTAAGTATACAGAGAGGGAGTCAGTCTTTATTAAAGGGAATGGGGATGGGGTTTCTTCTTTCTAGTTCTCTTCCTTTCTTGTTCTAAGATACCTTGTCAACATTCTTTATAATTGAACATAATTTATGTATATGATTTGAAAAACAAACCCCAAATTAAACTTTCCTTTCAGATAGATTCATCCATTAATCCATCCCTCTAAAGTGAAGTTACTAATTTGGTTATCAAGCAGCAAAACAACAAAATAGAATCATAGAATCAATAAGGTTGGAAAAGGCCTCAAAGATCATCAAGTCCAACCTGTCACCTCATGACTACTAAACAATGGCACCAAGTGCCATATGTTATTATTTGCTCTTATATTAAAAATCTTCAATGAAGAAGCTGTTGATGACCTGTAGCAAAGAAACTGAAGTTGGCTACCCACCAAAGTCTTCCTCAGAATAAAGGTTTTAAAAACTGGTGGAAAAAATGTTTATGAAAATGGCAGCTGGTATGCACAAATGCAGAGTAAAATGGTTTTCCAAACTGATAGTGTCCTATTAAGTCAATAAAGAGCTTTGCTCAGACAGTTTTGGATCAGGAATTTGGTCATAGCTCTCAAAACCTCAGAAGAAAGAGGAAGGCTTCTACTCTTATGGCACCAAATGTAGAAAGAGTTAGACTGGAACTTTAAAGCATGCTCTTGGCTGTGCGGAATTGACAGTTTTAAAACACTGAAGGAGGACTATCTTAAAAATAGACTAAAACAGAAAGGGGGAATTTTTGTTTGTTTGAATAGAGGATCTTTTTCATACCCGCTCAGTTTTGAAATTGATTGTGGAAATGTTAACATCAGTGAACAGAGACTGCAAGTATGCTAAATACTATCTCCAGGTAGGTACAAAAAAAAAAAAAAGAAAAAGTAGTGACTTCTCAGTTTGTGACTCATACAACACTGTATCGTTTCCTGAGAGCTGTACCCTTGCACCACATATTTCTAAGTATTTCCACTTAAACTAAAGTATTCCAAGTGGTAGTATTTACAGAACAAACAAAAAATACTTTTTTAATTCATAAAATAAATTAATAAATTCTAGATATCTGAAACACGTTTTCAATTAGACACCAATATTCCTTACAAGAAATGATCTGATAGAAAAAGAATGACTATCCTACATTTTTTAGTTTTTGTTTGTTTGGGTCCCTTTTTAAATATAATTTTGGGTTGTTTTAACTCACTAAAGTGATTTCTATGTAGTTCAGAAAGAACCTGACACACAATTTCAGTCACTTTAATTGAGTTCAAATTCTATATGTTTACATGACAGTTAATTTAGGGAGATGGACACTCTAAACTTCAGATTCAAGGTCAATTGTCTATTATATTAGACTGACTAGAAGAGGAATTTCGGCTTAGCAAGTCCCTAATTTATAAGTGTCCCTCTTAGGTACTCAAAGCAAGGTTTCATAAACCTCAACAAAATGCTACCAATTTACAAGAATGAAGAGGTGCTGTCTTATACTTTATATTTCAGTGATATGGCAGAAGCACGAATGAGCTCTGAACTTTGGTCTTTTACAGACCTCGTATGAAAGGTCTTTAGAAAGCAAAATACCTGGCTTTCCCCTGAAGTTATGTGACATACACATTTTCACTTGTATTTTCTAAGGTTCTCAGGGAGTTTGGATTTTTATTAAAAAAACCTTTGCCACTCTCCTTTAAACAAGGAACAATAGCTTACCTGCATGAAAAAAACACGTGTGTTGTTATCCACAATGGAAGAAAACAAATCATTTTAGCATGTTAAAACAAATAAATAAGCACTTATTTGACCAAACCACCCCAAAATCTTGCTGGAAACTAACATGTGATATGGCAAGTATTTTCTTTTTCAGATCAGTCTCTTTTTTTGCTAATGTACATTCAAGCTACTGCACTTGCTATTAAATCACATAGTCTAAAAGACACATCTTTGTTGTTCATAATGATCTGCTTTGCCCACACTGAAGTGGCCATCATACATAATTTCACATAAATTTCACTTTCTGATCAGTGGTTGCTATCACTCGTTCACGTTAACAAACACAGAATTATGGGAGAGCAATGTGCTGCAAAGTAGCCTGGAAGTTATCCACAGAACACATCTTCTGTATCTCAAGTTGTAATCCAGCTCACAAGAATGCCTTTCATGTATGAAGAAAATGGTTATTATCCTATCAGTGTACAATCTGTTAATAACAAACATCAGGGGAGAGCAATTTATTTGCCCTTACTGCTTTCTTGAAACTGTTTTGGATACGGAAATATTTTCAGAAAAAAACTTGTTATTTATGGCAGAAGACAGGAAAGGAAGCTTACCTTCTGGAATTTAAGAAACTTCAGCCAGCCAAAACATAGCAACATTTCCCGAATAGGTTCAAGAGATTAATGAAAGACAAACTTTGTTATTTTCACCTCAAATTTAAAGGTGAAAGCCATGTCATTTAGTGACATATTTTCCAAGGAACAATATTGAAATGCTATCAAATTTCACCTATGCATAAAACAGGCAGTCATAAGTTGATCATTTTATTGGCCTGATCTCTGATTTAATTTTGTTTCAATAGTGCTAACCTGAATAATTTTATCCAGCCTCCATTTCTGCATGCTCTGGTTCTGTTTGGCCTTTCTCAAGAGATGTTATGGAATAGGAGATGGAGTCAGCTTGCCTACATGGGCTTAGAATCATAGTTTACTGATATAATGAACCTCCAGACATACCACATGTGATATTGTATTTGTGTTATTATATACATATATACAAACACTTCTATACTGAAGGATGGGTTTTTTACTGAATATCCATCTCTGTGATTATGACTGTGGTATTGCCAACAATTATGTTTAGAGCTAATAAAACAAGAAATAAAAATGATAAGGGGAAAAAAAAGTTCAAACAATTATGCTTCTAATTATTTTGTGATACCTTAAGAAATGGTTGCACAGACATGGATCTGTATCTGAACATTTCAGAAATTCATACTCTCTAATTTTATTTTGCACGGTGGGATTTTCAATAGATGGTATATATGCAATCAATTTTTGTAATTTGTAACAAAAAAACAGTTCTGAAAGAGTTCAGTGAAGGATATCCTGTGCTCCTTCAGTCAGTAAAAGGAAGTTCAGGAAGTTCTCTGCTTTAAAAGCTTATGTACATCATAAATAATAGAAGTGGAGAAATAACTCTCCCTTTTTGTGAAAGTGTTGAATCCAAGAAGAAAATCATGATTTCCTCCTAGTCTGGTACCTTCATTGCCTTCCTCTCATGGAAGCTGCTACAATGACTGTGAGTTGTGCCATTTCTGGTGAATGTTGGATGTGCTGCTTGGCAAGGCAGGACCTGGTCCAGCCATATGATGCCAGTGGGCTCTGACAGGTGCTGAGTGCAACAATGATGATGATCATGATATAGACTTTATCTGGCTGACTTTATCAAGCTTCAAAGAACAGCACAAATATCTCATAGCTGAAACTGACTTTCCTGGTTTCCCTATAATATTCCTGCCCCAGTCTCCAATGATATTTTAGAATTACTCTTGTTTTTGTGATAAGGGTGTGTACCCCTCACCTGCAATTTTACAGTTGTAAAATAACAACATCTGCAACCAACATTTAGTGAAAAGGAGCCTAGCACTTTTTTCATTATTATGTTGTAAAATACCTTTGTAGTTCATGCCCTTGTTGTTTATGTTTTAATTTCACACGATGCATTTTCAAGGAAATAAAATGAGAGATTAAAAGGAAAAAAAAAAGGTCCTATATGTAACAGCTTTGTTTTCCATTTATGTAGCAAAAGTTACTGTCCTTAGTAGAAAAGATAATTCAGAAGTCCATTTAAATTATTATTGATCTGTTACAGTCATTACATGGTGAAAAGATTCACTACATTATTTGTTTTTAATGAATTTGCCTGCTGTTGAAAGCATGCTGAACTTACAGGCTGATGTCCACTATTTAAGTAGAAAGGACAGATAAAACTAGAAAACCAGTATTTTCATTTGTTAAGAGGTAATATTTTCTGTAAGGATCCAAGATGTGCTCTCTGCAGGACTAACAAGGGAAATATGTGTTAAGTACACCAAGCAATATAATAGGTTTTTGCAAAGAATACAGACACCAGAGAATAAAATGAAGTTAATTACTATTGAGTTGGGAATTTTGACTCATCAATCAAATGTTGAACTTCCCCGCTCTACATTCTTAGTATGCATCAGCCTACTCAGATAAGAGCTGAAAAAGAGCTGGCAATCCTTGGTTAAAAATACATTATCTGTGAAGTGATGGCCAAACAGGAATGTAGTAAATCACAACTGAATGAGTTGGGAAAGTCCATTTTATGTCTGCTACCATCTAATAGATGAAGGATTGAGTGGATGAAAGACCTAAAGATGAATCTTTTCCTACACTGGTGATATTTTTTGTTATCCTTGTATCTTCAGGATTAACAGTTCATTAATATTAGACACATGGCTGCCTTGTGGTCCAAATTTCTATCAAATCTCCCACACAAGCTGAAATGAAATCAACATGTACATTCAAAAATCAAGATTTTTGTTACTAACTGGTAAATAAAGACAAAGTGCTGTGGTCTAACTCCAGCCAACAGCTAAATACCATGCAGCCACCACTTATTCCCCCTGCATCTGGAGGGGAGAAAGAATTGGAAGTGTAAAAATGAGAAAACTAGTGGGTTTAAATAAAGACAGTTAATAGACAAACAAAATCTTCATGCACAAGCACAGCAAAGCAAGGAATTTTTTCACTCTTTCCCATCAGCAGCCAGATGTTCAACTATCTCCAACAAAGCAGGGTTCTATCAAATGTAAGGGTTACTTGAGAAGACAAATGCCATCACTCTGAATGTATCCCCCTTCTTCCTTCTTTTCCCAGCTTTGTATGCTGATCGTGATGTCATATAGCATGGTCATTTGGCATCAGCTGTCCTGACTGTGCCTTCCTCAAAATTCTTGTGGACCCACAGCCTGTTCAGCATTGAGGTGATGTGAGAAGTCTGACTCTGTGTGAGCTCTGCTCAACAATAACAAAACCACCCCTGGGTTATCAATGCTATTTTCAGCACAAATTCAAATCAGAGTCCCATACCAGGTACTACGAAGAAAATTAAGTCTATCCTAGTCAAAACCAGGATACACAGTTATCCAAATCACATCTGCAATAAATATGTCAAGGTCCGAGGACCAAAAAAGTTGTGCTCACAGTTGCATTTTCAAATTAAAATTGATTTCTCATTAAAATCACAGTCCTTATTCTAGGACTTGGGTAATTAGGCAGAAGAAGGGATTAGATTCTTTGAATACAAGAAAACATCCACCACCATAAGTGCACACACAACTATATTTTTATTCTCCTTTCAGCATAAAAGATATTTAGGGAGTCTTTCTCCAGAAGCATGGTCTTTCTGTCAGAGTAAGCACATATTAAATCCTCTGCTTCAAATGAAGAAAGATAAGATTGGAAAAAAAAAAGCAAACAGTTTTGCAGGTTCAAATAAGAGAAGGTAGTTGGAGTTCAGCCTGATCTGTCATGAACACAAAATCAAATGTGCTTCTACAGGAAGAATCTTTTTTTTTTTTTTTTAATCTATTTTACTGAGATTAGAATTTGAAAGTTCAGTTGGACACAATTACAGCCCTCACTTACTGCACTTGCCCCCCCTTAGTGCTTACTGCCATTTTAGTACTGTGGAGATTAGCTGTATAATACACTGCCATGCTTGGAGCCTTGGGATTTGTATTGCAAGTGTTCTCTTTTAAATTCTGTATAAAGAATTGGAAATTCTAAGTGTAACATTTTGTCGACAAATAGGTCTGTAGAAGTTGGAAAAGATGTTTGGGAAGTCACTGAGCATACCAAATTTTGAATCAGAAAGGCAAATATTAGTGACATTTCATTCAAGAGGGATGCTTAGGGCCTACAAAAAAGCAGAGTCTTTCAGACAGCTGCCAAGCTTTTTTTTCCCATGTTGTGACTACTAATGGTGCATTTATGTTCTCTATGTGCTCCAAAGAGATAGTCCAATCTTTACACCACCATTGCAAGCCATAAAAAGTTTTATCTTTGGTACAAAGGTGAGGATTCCAAGACTAAGAAATTAAGATTAGCTCAAAGTCTCACAGTGACTCAAGAAAAAGTTGGATTAAGGAACAGTTCTTAAACATTACTGTGCTTCATCACATGCTTTGTCTGGAAATCTGTCTTTTTTCATCTCTTCAGATAAAAAAAAAAATTGTTGCTGAAAGAAATATTCAGAATATATATTTTTTCCAGATAGGTATAGACATTTGAGAGAGGCAGGCAGCTGTATGCACACACATGTGCAAGCATACAGTCCCATATTCACAATATTTAACTGTTTTGGAATACATTAATAAGTGTCATGTTTTTTCTCTAATGGCTTTCATTTGAGAACATCCTAAAGAGCCCTACAAAATGTCAAATGTATAAAGCTTTGCTGAAAACCAGCCAGCTTCCTATATAACTGTTTACTAGTGGGGAGGGAAAGAAGACATGCCAAATGCAGGAATATAAGAAAGTTTGTGTTTAAAAATTGTGCAAATTTGTTCCAGAAAGTCCCTCCTAGCTTTTAAAGAGCACACCAGATTTACTTTTCTCCCAGCATTTCACAAGGAAGGTGATCTCTGTCACCTTAGCAAGACTGAAAAGATCAATGAGGAGAAAATAGCTTGAATCTATTTCATAAGCCATCAGAAAATACCAGATATATCAGAAAGTTCTCAAGATCTTATTCAGTGTTTATCTTGTCCTGTACTGAGACCTATGCTGTCTCTGTGAGCTGAGGAAAATATAACAGTGGTATCAGCTGTCTGTTAACAGGAGTTCAAGAGCATTAGAATCATAGAATTATTCTGGTTGGAAAAGAACTCTAATATCACCACCATGACCATTAAAATATGTGTCACGTCTTCATGATTTTTTAACAACTCCAGGGACAGAGACTTCATCACCTCCCTGGGCTGCCTGTTGAAATGCCTGACCACTGTATTCCTAATATCCAGTCTAAACCTTCTCTCGCACAATTTTCTTTCCAACCAAAACAGAGAAAGAACTGTAAATACTTACTCACATGGATGTGTGAGCTATTGTAGGTTCTAGAAAATACTGTGATGAAGATGGTTCCCATGAGATGCTGGCACTGATGTATTTGAAGAAGAATCCAATAAGTAACTTTAAAGTGTCTGGATTTTAATATAACCTTCTTGAGATGCATACAGCTATTAAATAGTCGATGAGGCAGCAGTGCTACCTCTTCCTTTCTACATACTGTTTTATGTTACTCTGTCCTGATCCAGCATGTTACAAAAATTTATGCACTGTATTCTTCAATACAGAAATTATCTTTCTTCTTACTTCTATTTATATTTTTTCCCTTATAAAAGTAATAACTGAAATTTTAATGTATCTCTGTGTTTCACATTTTTTTAGTTGTCTGGATGTTGTTGGATTTGGTTTTCCTGTGTTTGTGGCTATTTCATTTTAGTAGAACAAATACATGTAAGGTTGTCTCAGAAGGGAGTTTTTATCACATTATATTTTCAGTCCAATTCCCAACTGAGATAACTGAGTAATGAATAAATATCCAACAAAAGCTAAACTTCCAAATATGTCAGGGTTTGGTAGAAAGTGCCAGTGTACTTCATACATGTCGTTTTGATATCTTTAAGATGTCATGATGTTAAATCCCCTCAGACGTGTCTTAAGCTAGGGTTTTGTAAGGAACCTCAGGGTATAGAGAGCAGTTGCCTCTTTAGTTTCTTCTAGCTGTATTTGGCTTAGCTTCAGAAGACCTTATTTTTCCTTTAAAAGTCTCATGACCATAAATGTTATGTCAAAGGGTTTTGTTTTGTTTTGTTTTTAATCTCACAATTACTACCTACAAATTCAAAACATCTTAAAATGTAATTGCTTTTGGATTTCTGATTTGTGGGAAGTGTTGGAACTGTTTGTAAGATATAAGCACACAACCATTTCAGCCGATAATGTGCTAACATTAAAGTTGTTGGAACTGTTTGTAAGATATAAGCACACTAAACCATTTCAGCTGTTAATGTGGTAACATTAAAGTTACTACTTTAATGCTACAAACATTAAAGTTGATAAATATTTCATACTTATTTATAGTTCTGATAATTATGCACCAGGTTGGTAATTATTATTGTTGTTATTATTAAGAATAGGGCTTATATGTGTCTGAAGAAAATCTAGTCTAATTCTGTAACAAATTAGACAGATATAAAAGTGGAGAAACATCTTAATTTTTACCAAGGCCCATGAAACCATGTAAACTAGAGTCTAAATTCTTTATGTATTTTGTGATTTGTATACTAATACAAGGTGATGCTGAGAAATACAGGTGTAGAATATTACTCAGCCTCCTGCAGACTGTCTTGCCAGTATGCTACATCCGGGACCCACAAACTTTTCTGTGAGAGAGTAGAGGCTCTTTGTTTGATTCTAAGATCGCATCACTAATGCATCAGCTGAATACTATCAAGACAATTACAGCTTTTGTGTAGTTTTCATCAGAGCTTCCAGAAACAACAACAGATTTCTTCAGGCACCATACACAGAAAAACTACGCATAATACCTACCCCAAAGAATCTGATATATAAAAGAACTAACAATGTCTAATGTAGATGTGGAGTCGTGTTTCTTTTTAATTTGGTTTGGGGCAATATTTTTTACCTTCACAGTTAATGAAACTTCTAAAAATAGAAAAAAGTGGTATTTAATTTTCTTGGGTTTGGCTACCACATTGTTTTGTCTACATATTCATGCATTCATCTACTGCCCTCTTACCCACCTTTCCACCCACCCATGTACACACAAAGCTAATCACACTGGTTTTGAAATAAAATAATTCCTTAGTGCTTAACCACAAGGACAAACCTGCCAACTTACTTGGTTCGCAATGAAGAAAATACATGAAGTACCCTAGCAGTGAATCCTTTGGTTAAAATGAACATTATTAAACCCCACAGCATTTAAGCTTCTGGTAGTTGAGCTGTGTTGTCTCCATTGTGATTCTGTGACAGTCTTAACAGAATTTGAGTTTACAGGGTTCATGATAAGCCAAGATCATGAAGCACTGCAGACCAAACGTGTTAATATACTTTGGAATGTTGCCTCGTCCCATCTGAAAAATCTATATTTGTGTTGAAGACATAATACAGAATTTTTGTGTTCAGACTTAATGAAGATATTTTAAATACACATCATTTTAGGGATCTTATTTATCATCACTGCATTCAGATATCAATTTTATAAATGTACCCTTCTATATATCATCTAGACACTGAAGATTTTACTCTTTCACATTCTCCACTCAGGGAATCAAAGAAATCAAACAATAAGGGTTTTTTTGTTTGCTTTAAATAAATAAATAAATAATTTTCCTTCCTGCAGGGATGGCTCTTTTGCTTTAAAATTTGGAATCAGAGTATATGAGCCAAAGCCAAATTCCACAGTTGGATTTCTTTTAATGTTTGTAACAAGTCAAAATGTATGTTTTCTTATTTATGATAGAGGTAAAGAATGTCACACAAAGGGAGGACAGGATAAAGAGAAGTTGCTCTTCTGTAATTATAATATGTGCACTTGCAACCCAAAAGCTCTTTACAGTGATTGTGTGATACTGGCCTTTCCCACAAAACAAGAAAAGACACTCTTTAATAATGTTTATAGAAGCTGAAATGCTTTGCACTAAACAGAGCAAGCTCATCTTTTGTCGCACACTACTTAATGGAATCGCTTTCTCCAATGACCTCTTTTCAATAATGAAATTTGGGTATATATCTTTGACAGCTTTCATTACTAATATTGAAAGAGGTGTGCCTACAATTCAGGGGCACACACTAGCACATTTTCGTGTTCACACTGCATTAAAAGGAAATTGGAAAGGTGTTGCAAACTCGAGGAAACAAAAAATAAGAAAACAGTTTTATTTCCACCTCCTTAGACATATCTGTTCTGCACTGCTTTGAATTTTGTTATGTCCTGAAAATGCCCCACTGCCTGTTACTGATGAGAATGAATGATGTACTGTAATATGCATGTCTTTATGTTTAAATTGCTGATATAACTGAATTACTACACCTCTCCAGATAGGGTCTTACAAGAGCAGAGGAGCAGAATCACCTTCCTAGACCTGCTGGCCATGCTTCTTTTGATGAAACCCAGAATACGGTTGGCCTTCAGGGCTGCAAGTGCACAATGCCTGATCATATCTGGCTTTTCAGGCACCATTACACACAAGTCCTTTTCCACAGGACTGCATCCCCCAGCCTGTGTCTATGTTTGGGATTGCCTTGACCCAGGTGCAGAACCATGCACTTAGCCTTCTTGATCTTTATGTGGTTCACACAGACCAGCCTCTCTTGCCTGTCAAGGACTATGGAAGGCATCCCTCCCCTCTAGTGTGCTGACCGCATCACTCAACTTAATGTCATCTGAAAACTTGCTGAGAGTGTACTAAAATCCTACTGCCCATGTTCCTGACAGAATGTAAAACAATACTGGTCCCAGTACAGACACATAAACCACATTTTCTTAGTGGTGTCACATGATGGCTCAAGGGACAGCAGTTGCAGGCTGAAGCACAGGAGGCCCCACGTGAACATAAGTTAAAAAAATACTTACTGTGAGGGAGACAGAACAGTGCAACAGGCTGCCCAGAGAGGTTGTAGAGTCTCCTCTGCAGACATTCAAAACTCACCTGGATTCATTCTTGTGTGACTTACTGTAGGTGATTCTACTCTGTCAGGGGATTGAACAAGTTGATCTTTTGATCAGTCCTTTCCAATCCCTAACATTCTGTGACTCTGTGAAATGACATCACTTGTCTCCAGTCCCCACCCAGACATCAAGCCATTGACCACAATTCTTTGAGTGCTACTATTCAGACAATTTGTTAGCTATTGAGTGATCCATCTGCCAAATCCATGTCTTTCTAATTTAGAGACAATGATGTCATGTGGGATAATGCTGCATGTGTGGCATAAGTCCAGGTAGATAACATTAATTGCGCTTCCATTATCCACCAGTGCTGGAACCCCATCATACAAGACAACCAGTCTTGTCAGGCATGATTTGCTCTTAGCCAAGCCATGTTGTCTGCCACTGATCACCTCCTTATTTTCCATGTGTCATAGCATAGTTTCCAGGAAGATCTTCTTTTTATCCCTTTTTAAAAATGGGGATTATATTTCCCCTTTTCCAGGCAGTGGGAACTTTACTGGACTGTCATGACTTCTTCAATGCTGTGGATAGTGGCTTGGCTACTTTTTCTTCAAGAGCTCTCAGGAAGATACCATCAAATCACATGGATCTTTGCACCATCAAGCTGATCAGATAGTCAGTAGTACTTCCTTCTCCCAGTTCCTGTCTTTGGAGTCTGCATTTAATTTTTTTTTATGTCTTATGAAGTACAGAAAAGAAACTATTAAAATCACCATATAGGTTTAGGCTTTTAAGTGTGGGAATCAAAATAAAAATCTTTTAAATTTCCTTTTAATTCTTGGAAGCATTTTAATTCCTTTCTTTTCTTTACTTCTTAATTAATTTACTTCACTTTGGGTCTTGAACAAAATTGTCTGGTGTTCTTGAGAAGCTGACCTTGGTGTAGTTACATTTTAAGATCTCTTATTGAAAAACTAAAGTTATGTATCTAGAGTAACATTCACCAATCTTTGGTTCCTTTTGAGTCCTGATGGACACTGTTTTCAATGTTTTCAGACATCTAGAGAGACTTACCCTTAACTCACATGGACAGTATATCCCTTTCAAAAGAAATTAAAAAAAAACAAACAGAACAGTAGTCATTATTTTAAGCAAAATAGTAAAAGGGGGGGGGGGGGGGGGGGAAAGAAAGTAAAAAAGTTATGATGAGCACTAAGACTTTTAAAGTTGCAATAATACTGTCACCATTACATCTGATGTGGAAATGGTTGTACTGGTATAATGTGTGTTGGATTAGTATATTTTAATTCTCCTTTGTAAGGAATTTCTGCCTCGTGAGATGTTAATTGCATTTCAAGTTTTATGGGAATAATGTGCTGGTTTTATTTTCACAATAATTCTTCTTGTGAGTTAAAAGTAGCATTTAGAAGAAGATCATACCACATAAAAACAACAGTGCTAAGTCTGACATTTTACTATTACTGTTTCACAATGATTTAACATTAATATTTGATATTTTATCACTTATAGATTAGATCAATGCCAATGATGAAATGTATGTAAGCAGAAAGCATCACATTTAGGTGTCTGAAAACCCCCACTTTCTAAATTAAAACTGAATACCTTTGATTCATACAATCAATTCAAAGGGACCCTTGGTCAAAAATTGTCTGTGGTAAAGACATTTATCAAAGTTTGACAGTAACAAGAAACTATATGTTGCAAAAAAAGAGAGGAAAAGAAGAATTTTTTTTTTCTCTGTTCTTTAAGTTGATGTAAACTTCTAACAGTTTCCTTTCTCTGGTAGATGTGATTATTTACCTGATTAGAAAGACACTAAAAGGGATATGAAAGTGCAAGCAAGGGGGAATCCACCCCCCATACAACTGGGGACAGAAAAAAGAGAGTGATTATCAAAAGATACCCCCTGCTGTCTAGGAGGATATGACTAAACACAACAGTAGACACAAAGCTTGTGGGAAAGAAAACAAAATATTTTTGAAAACCTGGCACATGTCAGTGTGAAATACATCCATCCCACCAGTGGTGTGTGATACAGGGGTTAGGAAATAAGAAGATCAAAGTCCAACACCATGGATGGAGAAATCATGAATACATGGGGAAAAATAAAAACAAACAGATAAACTTAAAGTAATTATTGTGATCTTTCACTTTCTAAAAGTTGTCTTATTTCAAATAAAAAGAACAAAGCAAACAAAAATGTTACAGGAAAGATTTTGAGCCAGCTATGCAATTATATGATATCAAATATATTATAGTATATTTATTATATTATATCTATTAAATTATGTCATATTACTTCTATTGTATTCTTGTGTTAGCCCTTTAAAATCATGTAATTACTTTTGTAAAGTGTTTTTATTATGATGTCATAGTCTTTATTTATGATGAAGCCAATAACAAAGTTTATAATATGATACATAAAAATATATGTAAATATAATATATATAATGTACAGTTTATAGTATAGTCTTGCAATATATTTATATTTATACAAAATGTAATATTCTGGGTTTTGAACAGGCATTGATCTCAAATTTTTAAGAAATCTTAGTAAAAAGGCAACTATTTGCTGAACTAAGATGTGGTTCTTTGGAAGAATGCATAACAATGAAAAGGAAATATTGATATATACCTTAAGTTATATAATACCAATAAATTCTTCAGTCATTTTTTTGAACAGAATATTTATACAGTCTACAAAAGTAGTTTCTTTCCAAAAGGTTTTCCTGTTTTCCATTATAAAAAATGTTACTTTCTAACAAAATTTCAATATGGGACTTCACCAATTTGCCAAGGAAGGGAAGTCTTATTGCTCTTAAGATGAAATCTCTGACAGCAATAATTCTTCATGCCTAAAATCAAATGTCTGAAGTCAGAGCTTTAGCATAATTAAGGTCTCAAACAGTATGTCTGAATGCTAGAGTTTCCATGCTTTAACTAACAAAACTTCTTATGCATAGCAGAGGAATTGTGCCCACTTGTGACCGTGACTGCAAGTATGGAAAGGAGACTTTTTCAGTTTAGTTTTACTGTAAAGTACTGATACATTAACAGCAGTATTGAATAGAATAGAATAGAATAGAATAGAATAGAATAGAATAGAATAGAATAGAATAGAATAGAATAGAATAGAATAGAATAGAATAGAATAGACCAGGTTGGAAGAGACCTTCAAGAGCATCATGTCCAACCTATCATCCAACACCACCCAATCAACTAAACCATGGAACCAAGCATCCTGTCAAGCCTCGCCCTGAACACCCCCAGTGACGGCGACCCCACCACCTCCTCAGGCAGCCCATTCCAGTGGGCAATCACTCTCTCTGTGTAAAACTTCCTCCTAACCTCCAGCCTAAACCTCCCCTGATGCAGCCTGAGACTGTGTCCTCTTGTTCTGGTACTGGTTGCCTGAGAGAAGAGACCAACCTCCGCCTCACTACAACCCCCCTTCAGGTAGTTGTAGAGAGCAATAAGGTCACCCCTGAGTCTCCTCCTTTCCAGACTAAGCAACCCCAGCTCCCTCAATCTCTCCTCATAGGGCTTGTGCTCCAAGCCCCTCACCAGTCTACCTTGCCATTTTACTCAGTTGCATAATAAATGACAAGTAATTTTTCAGCTTTTTTGAATACGTTTGCAGCACCCAGATATTTTTTTCTCTGAAGATATGTCTGTAATGATTATACAAGTGTAAAACACTAATACACCTCCTGGCATTCATTGTTAAATGTGCAATTACCTGGTTTGCTTTTAAGAGTTCATATTGGAAATTTTGCATATTGCACACCAATTTCATTGGAATGTACACTGAGAACAATTTTGTAGAGTGTTTCTGATTTTTCAAGTTTCACTTATTTGATAAATTTGTATCTATATTCTCTGAAGTTAAATTAAAATTAAAAATTAAAAAAATTTAAAAATGGTTGTTTTAGTTTTGGCAGTTTCCTTTGCCATGCTGAACAGCCTAGTACATTTCTATGCAAAGTTTAAAAACACTACTTTAGGTACTGTCCCTCCAAACCACAACAACAGACTATCTGAACAAAAAGATTATTTACTTAAAGGGATATTGTCTCCAACCTCAAGAACTAAATAAGGCAAAAGAGAATTAAGAGGTAATAGCATGGCAATTAATATTAATTATAACCTTGCTGTCAGCTTCCACTGACACCATCAGGAATTTCTTTCTAAAATGGCCAAGAACAATCTAACATAAAGTTTTTGGCTGGAGGTTAGGAAGAAATTCTACACAGAGAGAGTGATTGCCCATTGGAATGGGCTGCCCAGGGAGGTGGTGGAGTCACCATCATTGGAGGTGTTTAGGAAGAGACTTGATAGGGTGCTTGGTTTCATGGTTTAGTTGATTAGGTGGTGTTGGATGATATGTTGGTTGGACGCGATAACTACATAGACAAAAGATTTCTAGAGTAGGCAAAAGTGTAAAGAAGACACAGAACAGTGGTTCCACCACTATATGAATTAAAATATATTTCCCCCCTTCCAATTCACCTGTCCAGCATCTCTCATACCACTTCTGCTTAAAATATAGTACTTACAGGATGAAAGATTTAAGAGCTGACTACATTTTGCAGATGTCTGACTTCATGCTTCAAGCATTCAAACATAATGCCTGTGCTATGACACACGTGGTTACACCCACATTATCACATTGCATAAGAATGTTACAGGATTTTAATTTCTTACTGAATAGGCATTTACACAATAGAATCGTAGAGTTTTATGCAAATGTTCTCTAGCCACCTACACAAAAATTTGAATTAAAATAGATAGAGATCCAGACAGGCTATTTACAAAACATCGAGCTCGTGACACATATGCAGATTGAAGCCTTCTCTTAAACCCTGTTAGACATCTAACAGAGACATTAGGGAGTGATAAAAAATTCTAATAACCTTCCAAAACACAACCTTGCAGTTATCAAAAGTGACATTACCTGTTTGTTAATTAATGTACTTGATTTATTCAAAGCAGTTCAAGATTTGGAAATAGGACTAATGTTTGACTAAAAGTGGAACCCCAGAGGAAAAAATGAAATAATCAGAGGCTAAGAAAAATAATAATCTGTACATGAAAATGTGAAAAACCTTCTAGATAATATGCATGCCATGTTCTAGTAGGAGATTAGAGTTCACTGTTCTTACATTTTCCTCTAGACAGTATTAATTTGTTTCCAATTAGTAGAAAATGTACTGCAACTGATTTAACAGACTAAAGTGGTCACAAGAATATTTTCACTGCTCATGGTCTTGCCACAGAAATCTCTTCTCCCTTGTTCTGAAAAATTATACCCAGTCAGTTTTCTGCTTGCCACATGCTCAGTCTTTTTTAAAGTATTTTTTTTTAATAGGACATCATTTGTGAGAACACACATTGATTTAGACATCCCCTCAACCACATTAGATGCCACTACAGAAGAGAGGATTTGTAGCTACTCTGGTGGAAATAATAATGGAGTAATTGAAACCAATTATAATATTGTACTTAAGCCACTTGCAAGAGTCTGCAAGAATCTTGGATGGGAATTATATACTGAGCAAAGATTACTGAACTTCTGTTCACAATGTGTGTATTTTTTTTTTCTCAGTCAGTTGTCAATGCCTTAATCTTTAAGAGTAAAATGTTTTTTACACCATTGTAGGAGTAGGTAATAACTTCCTTATGAGTCTAATCTTTCTGCTGCCTTTAAAGTGGAGTGCGTGTCACTCTTGGCACCGTAGGAAAAGAAGCTGCAGAAGGTGGGAAGAGCACAGTTTCTAAAGGACAGTAGTGAACCTTTACATTGAGGTGACACCATCATTTGTCTTTCCAAATAAAAGTTGAAAAATTCTTCTAGTTCTTTCTCTTCCTCTCTTGCTAAGATGTAGTTAAAAGATCAGGAAGTTGAAGAAATGATAACATCTCAAAAGAGAAACCAATTTAAAAATCAAAACCTCACAGAAAAAAACCAGCAAATTTACACTCAGAAGATTGCACTATGGATGCAAATAACCAGCTCTTCATCTGCACAAAATATTGCTTCAGCAAGCCAGGGATGTACTCAAGTTGTACATGGAAAAACTCACTTCTAAGCCAAGAACCTGGTCCAGCTGGGCAGAAGATGTATTACCACTTCAACAAGTATTGTGAAATCAGCTAACATAGAAAAATTATCAACTTGAAAGATACAAGTGTTTAAGGAGAGAATCAAAGACTAAATGTCTTGCCAATTCTTGTTAAATGAGAGAAAACTTTATTTTTCATTGCTTGGAAAAATGGTACAGTGATAAGACAGTATACCGAGAATGAGATATCCTAAGCCTTACTTTTGCCATTGATCAGCTGTGGCTCATAATAGGCAGAACAGATTCTTCAGATGTAAATTAGGATAAACATACTCTCTCTTGCATTCTCTCTCTTTTAAAATCTTTTAAAGTAAAATAACCATCTCTGTTGAATATGAAATATGAGGTCCTCCTGACTATTTCTTAATTATTTTTGTACCTTACCGTGTGAGATTCCACGGAAAGGAAGAACATACTACAAATGCAGATGAATCTTTCAATGAATTTAGAAATGTATTACCTTAGTCATCAAGTAAAGCCACTGGAATATTATGTTTGATCTTTTTTTGAAGTCTGTTTCCTTAATTTAGCATTGTGACTGTGAGATGATATTAGATTTTATTTTTTCAGATCTCCATTTTTTTTTTTGTCACTTCTTTCATAACTGTTACTCTAAAGATCTCATCAAATGTACAAGGTCCTTCTAGCTTATAATAAGCCCTGGTCTGAGCTTCTTGGGGAAGTCACTGGCATTCTTTTGCCTCAGTTTTCTCAAGTTCAGACCAAGTTTGTTAAGGGTAATCATCCTATATTAGCAATCCAGATCTCTTTCTCAAATTTTTGCTTTTTATAAATCATCCTTTCTCACTGAAAATACATTTAGTCACAACATTCACGTATTGCCATCAGAAAATGACATATACTTCTCAACTTTATGTGCTTAGAGCTATAATCCAAATAAAAGCAAATTCTGTTAGAAGAGAACATTCATTTACATTTTTAACAGTTGTTTATAATGTAACAAAAAAATAATTTCTAAAAATCAGTCTTATCAGATTGGTTTTATTTTTCTCCTTTATTTTGCAACTTTGCTACTGCCATGCACATCAGGAAATCCAGCTGAAGTTAAAAGACTAAACAAATAAACAAAGAAACTGCTTTTGACTACTTCAGACAGGGCCAAGCCTTGAGTTAGAGGGCAAGATAGATAAAGAGGGTGAAAAATTAGGACAAAAATACTTTTTATCTCTCCCATCATAAAGGACATTTAATTCCATTTTTAATTCACTCAAGTTTTGGTTGTTGGTTTTGGTCATGGTATTTTATTTTATTTTATTTTATTTTATTTTATTTTATTTTATTTTATTTTATTTTATTTTTTAAGTGAAGGGAAAGTGATGTATGGAGATAGGTACTTGAAGCCTAAGGCTCTAGTTCTGGTTCTTATTTGACTCAGAATAGGCTTAAGGGCACAGTTTGGCCCTCAGTGATTTGTGACAGATGGTGAATAACAAGCAAACTCCCTAAGAAGAGATCAAGGTCTTTGGGTAAGCATCTTAGGTTCTTGCCTGGGAAGATGCAAGAGCTTTGTAATAACATGCATTTCAGTGACCAGCACCATCATTAAACTTTACATAAACACTGAAAGCATGGAGATGGGAGAAATACAATAAACAAAAATATAAGCACAGAAGCTCTACAGTTGCTGCTTCTAATTGCTGATCAGTCACCATATTTAACAAGGTCTGTAACTTAGCCTGATATATGGATGTGGTGAAAAAGCTGACAGGTTAAGCATTGTACCAGAGTGACCAACCTAATGGATAACACCAGCCTTGTTTTAGGAAGAGGCTGCTAATGGATACTGCAGAGGGCTTATTTTGGAGATATTTACTGGAATCATATACATAGATTTGTGAAGTTAACTACTGCAGTTTTATCCAAACATGAACCAATAGCCTAGCCGATAACACTCAGCAATAGTTTGGCAGTCTGCAATAATGTCATTCTCCTACTAACTGCAAGAATAGTGCTAAATTGATGCTACCAGTTTCATATTGTACCCATTGTATTAGTTTTGACACTGAGCGAATGCAGGTAGATTATAATGCAAAATATTGATCTAGCAGATTTTCTGCCCCCCCCTGCATTTGTATCTTAGCTTCTAGCATTGCTCTTAAAAGTTAAGATGGATGTTCAATATTGTTATCTAGCAGAAAAAAAAAAGTGTAAAAATAAATCAATTTTATCTCCTGATGCTTCATTCCTTTATCTTCCAGTGTTCAAGCTGTGGGGTTGTTACAACTGTCAACATAAAATAATTTATTAGCTGATCTTATGACAACTTCTGGCAGGTTAATATATTACTATGTGTACATTGATGCTCCTGAAATCATATTTCTGATTAAAGATAAGAAAAGAGTACGGCAAACAATCAACTGTTTTCAATGGAGTAATAATTTAATTAAGTGCTTCAATGTGGGAGAGTAGTAAGATCTACCTAAGAAAAACCTGTGTGAGTGTCAACCAAGACTGATGGTGATATATGATAGGCGTTTATTATGGTTTATGAACAGATAAAAGAAATTTGGCTTTCTACTTCTCACAAGGTAATGAAATCAAACAAAGGAAGGATTCTCATCTTTACCAACCACACACTAAGTTACCGGGAAAACTTTGTTTAATCTTTAGCTTGAATTCTAGATGCAAATAATTTTCTATAAAAATGTATCAAAATGGAGAACTTCTGTATCCTAGGATGTCTTGGGACTGGGAAGAAAACGTCCTAATTCCCACCCTTCTTTCAGGACAATATTCAGACATAGCTGAGGATTTATGTCACTATTGCCTGGTCTTTCCTAACCTTTTAAACCTCATTAATCCTTTCCTGTCATGCCCTCTATAATTCAATTTGTTAAATGCAGGCCTCATTCATCCCTTCATTATCCCAGTTTGATTATTTTACACAGATACAATGTAGATAAGAGTCTAAGTGGAACCTTCACTACTGAAAGTAAAATTGAACTGTGTTTTTTCTCATTGTGTCCATGGTTCTGTACTCATTCATAACCAATTTCTTGTATAAAATTTTCTACAAGATATAGATAAATGTGTAACAGAACAAGTTACACTAGCAGTGTTTATGCAATTAATGTAATCCTTTTAAAGATATAATGCAAGCTGTTGACCTACCAAAAACACTGAGACTAGGTAAAGATTCTAAAATACATATGTTCTGATCTCTCTTAAAACAACAGAGCTAGGGGTAGATCTGTTGAGATGTGCAGAACTTTATACTTACTTAAATTCACAGAATGGCACTGGAAATAACTGCATGTAATGGAGTCATCAGTGGATTAGTGTTTTAAATATTTAGTAAGATGGTATTAAAATGCTGTTAAGACACCACCTATCTTTCTTAACCTTCAAGTAGAAACCAATTTACTCCTGAAAGTTTCAAATATCATGCAATTAGATGAAACATGATGGAATGTATCATAAATGCTATACATTTTTGCTTCCTTCTTACCCTTTTGCTTTCTTGTTTTCAAGAACTATTAAAATGAAAAGAAAATATATACATATATATGTTTTCAAACAGTTGATACATTTGGGAAAAAAAGATAAGAAAGGCAGTAACAGTAGCAAACCAAACCAAAAATCAAGGCAGCAAATGCTAGCATATAATGACCTGCCACCATGAGATAAAATTTATGAAGCCAGAATGCCAGGATACATTGATTTATTTTTTTAATGATTATTTTAAATTTCTGTTGTTTTTTTTTGCAATTCAGCTTGTATTTATGGAAGTTGGACTTTAATTTTCTCCTTAGAATCAATATATATATTCAAGTTTTTAAAAGCATCTAGGTGTTTTATATTTCTAGAAGTATGACTATGCATCATTAAACGTAACTTCTAAAAGTAAAACTTTTAGATATATATACATCTGCATAAAATGTTATCAAACAGGACCATTGTTTCACATTTGAAGAATTCTAATGAAATCTTAACATTTTAAAGGCTGCAAAAATATAAACATCTGATAAATTCTCTGCTGTACCAGAAAAAGATAATTTTATATTGATTTGAGTAAATTTTAAAGCAATTTGTCTTGAATTCTCTCAAGGCACCCTGATTAATGTAAACTCTAAACAATAAATATTTAACTGAGATTGAGCAGGTAGATGAATCCTTTATTTAGATACCTGCAAATCTTAAGACAAATGGCCATTCATTTACCCCAAGATTTGAAATTTTTCTTTAAGAAACGAAAAACAGAAGCTTTAGCTGTGTGGAGTAGATTAGGGTAGTACATGGAACAGATTAGGGTAGTACATGGAACTAAACATAACAAATCCACTCGTTTTAATGATGTTTACCTATGTGAAAATTATTCAGATGTAGGCTGTAAATATACAGACTGCCACTGACACCAATTGAAATCTCTAAAGAATAAATATATTGAGTGAGTCTGTTGACATGTAGGTACATGTAAACAAACTGACCACTTACTGAGTAGGATTTTCAGATATTTAATGTTTACTAGGTTTCTGTCTATAGGAATCATAGGTACTTATGAATGGAAATGATGCTAAGTGACAGAGAAAAAGTAGCAGGAAAAAAAAAAAATCTAAATTCTTGGCTGTTAGCTTAGTTAAAAAGTTTCAGGATTTATTTTTTTTTTAAATAACACCTACTTCTTGTTCTCCTGCTAACCTTCTAAATCATTTAGGACAAATCCTTTTTCTGTACATAGTTATTCTGATAATGTGATTGAGTATGTGATCAAGCACTAAGGATGCCATAGAGTTAGATGCTTTTACACTGTAGAGATCAACTTCTCAAAGTGACTTTTCCTCTGTAAAGGAGAATGACAAAGGATTAGGTGACCTGTAGAGATGTCGTGTAGCTGTTTAGTAGCTCCAGGGATCACTGCAGTAGATAGAGGGAAGTGAAAAACAGTAGTACTACTATTGAGATTTGTTTTTTTGAGTACAAACTAATTAAAAATATGAACCAGTATCGTGGAAACTAATACTGAAATACAGTTCTTGCTTTTCATTCCTATTGCTTCTTATTTATCTTCTCTTCAGTCACTCATTTTCTCATTAGTACGTTTATATAGAACACACATAGCAAAATACTTGAAAATTCCATGTTAAAACATATTACTTTTTATTAAGCTAACTTGAAATGACATAGACATAAATATGAAACAAGATGTCCACAAATATATTTATTAGAAGTTAATCAGAGTAATCCCACATGAGTTTCTTTTTTGCCTTTTTTTTTTTCTTAAGAATAAATGCTTAAGATTTTTTTAGTAAAAACAGAAAATTAAAGAAACAAACTAAAGTCATTGCAGTTTGGAATTAGGACCAGAATCCATATGTATCTAGAAAGTAATCAGTTTGTGTCCTTTCTCTGAGATTGTGTGTCCATACATATATATTCTGAAAAATACTAAAAAGTATTTCTTAATTTGACTATTTATTTTAAGTTTGCTTCTGAAGCTTTTTTCACAGTCCAGTCTTATAAAGAATGTATATTGAAAACAAACAACCACCCCCCCAAAAAAAAAAACCAACAAACATGCCTTATTACCTATATGACTATAAAATATAATTTTGATTATGTAAACCCATCAAAGTTTGATTCTCAAAATAGAATTTTGAAAATATCTAGCAGACAGTGGATAAAACCATTATGAGTTCACCATACAGCTAGAGAGAATTCTACCTGTCTGGACAAAGCTTGCTTATTTTTGCCTGTTATTTTCCTAGGATTTTTTTCTGAATTTCATAATCATATCATATTGCATATTGTACAGCATAATTTCAAATGCATATGCCCAGAAAGCCAACCAGACCCTGGGCTGCATCAGGAGAAGTGTGGTCAGCTGGTCAAGAGAGGCGATTCTCCGACTCTACTCAGCTCTGGTGAGACCCCACCTGGGGTACTGCGTCCAGTTCTGGAGCCCCTATTACAAGATGGATATGGACGTCCTGGAACATGTCCAGAGAAGGGCCACGAGGATGATCAGAGGGCTGGAGCACCTCTCCTATGAGGACAGACTGAAAGAGTTGGGGCTGTTCAGTCTGCAGAAGAGAAGGCTCTGAGGTGACCTTATTGTGGCTTCCAGTATCTGAAGGGGGCCTACAACAAGGCTGGGGACGGACTTCTCAGGATATCAGGTAGTGATAGGACTAGGGGGAATGGAATGAAGCTGGAGGTAGGGAGGAGATTCAGGCTGGATGTGAGGAGGAAGTTCTTGACCATGAGAGTGGAGAAACCCTGGAATGGGTTGTCCAGGGAGGTGATTGAGGCCCCATCCCTGGAGGTGTTTAAGAGCAGCCTGGATGAGGCTCTAGCCAGCCTGATCTAGAGTGAGGTATCCCTGCATATGGCAGGGGGGTTGGAACTAGATGATCCTTGTGGTCCCTTCCAACCTGACTGATTCTATTATTCTATGATTCTATGCTGAACATCTACAGCAGAACACCAGCTACATGCAAGAACTTGTAAAATAAAATATAAACTCCCTCAAACATGTACTCTGTACCATTCCTGATTTTGTTTTTAATTTTTATCATCTGGCATGTTACTACTGCATGATGCCATCCTAATTTACTTTTTTCCTTTATTTTTTTTTTAATTTTATTTATTTTTAAAGCTACTTGTTCAACGTCTGTATTCCAGTTAAGATTATCGTTGCCATCTTTAGTGCTGTATTGTTACTTTCAAAGGATAATAATGCCAGAGACAGCAGTCCTGTGAGCGACATTCGTTGCATACTTTTATTTTTTCGGGGTCAGGTATGTTTAACAAACCTTCTGCTGTCAAAGAAAATCACTGGTAATAAAAAAATGGAATTAAAAAAAAAAAAAAGAGTACAACAATGAAACATCAGGATGTCTGTTTTGTGGCTGTTTCTCATTTTTCTCTCTCTTTTCTTTTTCCTTTTTTTTTTTTCTTTTCTTTTTTTCTTTTTCCTTCTGATAGGCATAGTAAGAGTTTAGGTTGCAATCCGTAACAGTGTAGTGTTTTCCCATTCAAGGTGACTGTAAACTCAATTCCTCCTGGCAGCACAAATTATTCACCTATCAAGTTTTCCTTCTGACACTGAAATCAGTTGCACAAGAAAAAGAAAATGTGTCTCGCAGCCTTGAAATGGAAACAGACAAATTATAAAGAAGGGTAGAAAGGCATCTAAGCGCTTCTGCCACATCTTGCTGACAGATGGGAGCTGTAACACCAGTCACCAGTGCTTGCAACTCCAGTTCAGTTAAAGAAAAGAAGCATTCATCAACTCATTCATTTCTCATTCCTCAAACAGAAGGCTGTTTACACCATGTCAGCAACTGATTACCCTCTGCTGCTGTTGTTGTGCTACCTATTGGAAAAGGTGAAGGGGTTGTTTTTAAATCCCATGGAGATGTTGATTAAGGAAACAAAGGAAGTTGGTTCTTAACACCCAAAATGAAAAAATAAAAATAGGAAGTAGGCATCATCACACTCACATCTCTGACATGAGAAATGGATTCTTGAAGAGAACAATGAATATAAAGTACAAACTCCTTACCTATACCAAGGGAGAACAAAAGGGTCTATGCACTTTCCATCTGAGTCATAGGCTTAGGTTCTTTTTGTGGGTTTAGGTCCTTATTAGCTCTTATCTAAGAGCAGAGCTGGGATGTCATGGTTTCCAGATTTCCTTGGCTTCTTCTCAAAGGTTCATTAACTGTGCCTATGAAAACAAAGCTGTGTGGAATTCCACACATGTAACTTTGTAAACGAGTCTGTATTGGACCATCAGTGGAAAAAAAACAAGAATCCATAAACTGAAAAAGCTTCAGAACTACCATTTTAAGTATTGAATTGCTACCAAACGTAAACTAAAATGAGCTGACAGGTACCATCCAGTCTTTGCAGGGTTTTTGTCAGGAGCAAGACTCACTTTAACATCTCATGAATTTTAGAAACGTGGAGCTGAAGTCTATGGCTCTCAAATAAGGCACATTAAATGATTGTACTATTAAAGGTATCACAGAATTGTCAGGGTTGGAAGGGACCTCAAGTACCCCTTCCACTAGATCAGGTAGAGTTTGGCTGACTCAAAAATACCAGATGTAACTGTACACAGAATTATGGATGGCTTTATTTGGCTTTCCTTAAGTTTTAGGGTCTAGTAGACCTGAAGTATCTTTTCTATCTTAAATTTTTTTAAAAATCCAGTAAAAAAAAAATATAATTACTATTAAAAACCTCATGCATCCTTATTGTAGGGTATATTAATTTTAGGACTTCAGAGCTGTTGCTCAGTAAGTGGCTATTATGTTGGATGTCATGGATATTCATATTTAACAGCATCCCACTGGAGACTTCATGATGTCTCATTGTGGCAAACTCCTACCAGTTACATTGCAATGGAATTGCTTTACTTCAGCCATTCATATTTTAATTGAAACTTATTTCAGAACTTTTCCCTTGCTTTGCTGCCTTTCCTTCTCATTCCATGCAAGTTGCACACAAGTAACTGCCTTACCCTGAGTTCTGACCCCATATATGTTAACCTCTTTGTCCACTTGAAATAAATTAGCTTCCAGAACTGCAATTGTCTTGTGCTTTACAGAAGAATTTTGGGTTCTGTATCATTTCAGTTCTGGACACAGATGCTAAAGAAGCTAGCCTGCACCTGAAAGCTCCAATACAATAAATAACTGTAAAAAAAAAAAATTAAAATAAAGAAAAAATCTCTGCCAGTATTGGAGGTACAATATAGTTTCCTGGAATGTTGATGCATATAAAACTGTCTTGGTTTTATATTCAAAGAAAATGAGCAGCCACATCTTATCCATGTGGTTGAGCCAAAATTTATATTTTAATTTGGAAAAGAGATGAAACTGAATCTAGTAATTTATCTTTATTATGACAAGTTCATAATGAATTTGTCATAATAAAGCATAGTCATATGAAAAACATAGTCATAATTTTCAAGTTTTTTTGGGACATCAGTGCCTGTAATTACTGTATGTGCCTGTTACATGGGTTCTTTAGGTGTTTCTAGGTGTGATGCAGGGTGGGTTTTTTTTTTGCCTGCATTGCTGAAGGACTTCACCAAATCATAACTAGAGACACCTGTGAAAATTTTGGAGTTAAGAGAGAATTGGACATGGTCTAATAATTATATTCTCAAAAAAAATCAAATAATCCTAATTTAAAAACTAATACTATTAGGAGACACTAACATCAGAGTCAGATCAAAATACCTAATTTCAAAGGTATACATTTAAAATTATGTGAATTGAGATTATTGACCAAAAATATTCAGTGTGTTGATGAATTGGCTGTGTGTTATATAAATCTTTCATCCTCTGATTTTGTTATAGAAAGTATATTTTTGTTATTTGACATAACACATTAAACCAAATACTGTGTAAAAAATCTGAACCTTCTAACAGTGCATGCAAAATGCCCATAGTACTCTGACTGAACTTGATTATAGACATGGTACATGGAGCAGAACAAGCATGTTAAACATGAAACTGTCTGCTTTTTACAGCAATATTCTAACTCCTGTTAGCCACAGTGATCTTGAACAATTGAGAATTGTATTCAGATAGTCAGCTTCTCACTAATGCAATACAACAATACTTTCCTTATTTCTAACCAATATGCTATTCATTTGGTTGTTCTGCTAAACTTTGCTCTGTTTCTGATTTTAAACCTCAGGTGCATGGTAACTTACCTCTAAGACTGTAACTTCTACATAGGACTCTGTTAGATTTTATGATCCTAAGTTAGGTAATTCACACCACTGCTGCTGATGTTACAAATGGCTAGCATAAAATGAACACATGAAAACTCCAAGTCACAGACATTGACAATAAAAAGAAAGTTACAATTTGCACTGCAGAGGCCTAGATAGTTAAAGCACACCATTGAAAATAGGAATATTTTGAGCATAATTGTAATTTTTAGCTTCTGTCAGGTGTGTATTTAAAGACATACAACACAGCATGTAATCAGCAATGACAAATACATGATCTGTACACATATAAATATACAGGTGGTGGGATTGTTTCACAATCAGAATTTCACCAGTATCAGTGGGGCAACAATTACATGCCAATGTGGGTTGTTGAATGCATTCTTTTAATAAGACTATACTAAACCTCTGCAGCTGGACCCAGTATCTCACCCAAATTAAACCTGAGGTTAGATTTCCAGCCTTCTGTAGAGCAATATGATCAGACCTAGGACCATTGCTGAGTCCTCAAAATCCTTCCAGAAGCCATTTCAACAAAAGTAATTCATACAGAAAGTCACCTAGGGACTTTCTTCCTTACACCTGGGATGTTAAGAGGTGGAATTGTTTCATACACTACTTCAGCACATACAACCCCAAATTTAGATTCATTCGCATGTATAGTATTGACATGACATTCTTGAAGACTGCAGTTTTTACCTGTCAGAATGACAGACCCCTTTCTACATTTACAAAGAAGAAAAAAAAAAAAAAAAAAAAGAAGAAAAAATTAATTATTTAAGAAAAAACACAATATCCATTATCACTATATGGAAGCAACTGTGTCAACATATCCGTAGAAAAACAAAGGAGAAAAAATCATTTTAGTAATGAGGTAAGCTAGGAAGATATTGTTAATGACAGTTTGTTCATATATAGATAATGTTCCTGTATCTTATATCAGTGCTGAAATCAATTAGCATTATGGTAAGAGAGACATGAGAATAAGATCATGAACAAATCTGCAAGGAATTTAAAGAGATGATCTATCTTATTCTTTCTCTCAGACCATAACAGTTGCATCTAGACCTTTCCTAATAAAGAAAGAAGGGAAGAAAAAAAAAATAACCAACCCAAACCAGCTAGAAACAGTGCAGATCAAAGCAGAGATACATCAGTATGTTACTGGTAAGGAGCAAAATAAAGTGGGAAACTGGTGAACAGCTTCAGGGGCTGGTTTGGGGTTTTTGCCTGAACACAGCCAAAACTGCAGGCCAAATGACTGCATGCAAACAGCATGCCAAAGTGACTCAAAATATTAAGCTCAAAACAAAATAGTAAAAAAATAAATAAATAGTAGTTTCTTATTAAAATAGGAAAAATATTTAAAAAACTACTTGTGAACTTTCTGATTATGGTGCTGAACTTCATGTATTTTTCTTGTTAAGTGCAAAGCAAAGGAATACAACATTCTTAACAATATGCCTTTATAACTTTTCTCAGAGTTTGAAGGAAATGGGTCACTGGTGTTGTTAACTGTATTGAACAGTTCACTGATGCAAAGAAATGTATTTTTTCTTTCTGACATGGCAAAAGTAACTGGATAGAAAAGCTCTTGTTCATTGGCACTTAACCATACTGTCATCTACCAGTCATGCAACAAATATTTTTTTCCAAAGATATCAACAGAATAATATTACTAGACAAACCAACATTTAACACTGTGTTCCATTCCTGGATCTGTCAGTGACTTACAGCTTAGCTCTGTAGATATAGTTCATTTAGCCAAGGTACAATTTGATATACTGAGGCATTTACAGTTGATAACATAATTTATTTAAACATTTATGCAACATGGTGTATTTTGATGTAATAAAAAACTTAAGAACATATTTTACTTAATGGTAGGACAAGCAGCAGAATGTTAAGTAAGCTGTTTTTTAATAACACCTTGACATGTTAAAACTGTTAGTTTCTCTGTCTTTTTCTTTTCCTTTCTTCCTTCCTTTCTTCCTTTCTTTCTTTCTTCCTTTCTTCCTTTCTTTCTTTCTTTCTTTCTTTTCTTTCTTTCTTTCTTTCTTTCTTTCTTTCTTTCTTTCTTTCTTTCTTTCTTTCTTTCTTTCTTTCTTTCTTTCTTTCTTTCTTTCTTTCTTTCTTTCTTTCTTTCTTTCTTTCTTTCTTTCTTTCTTTCTTTCTTTCTTTCATTTGCCATGAAACAGTCATGGAAATCTGAAATAGCCAAATTATGGCTGTGTGAGATGGACCTTTAGTGGTGTTCCATGCACTACTCTTATGTGACATAAAAATTCCAGTGAAAAATGGATGTCAGAAAAGTAAAATTTCTGAACATTCTTGCATAATGCAACAATCCTGAAATTTTCCTGTCATTTGGTTCACAGTGTAAACACTAACTGAGATGAAGGTTAGAGGTAATTCTTAAACTGTATGAAGTATTTATGCTGTTTTCCTCTTGATGCTGAAGAAAAATGGTATGAACATACTGCTCTATTTGTTTTAGGGACAATGATTTTCAAATTTTTGAGCACAGAAGATCTTTGAGCACATCTACATACAACAAAGAGAGTACAATTCAAACAAAGTTTCCAAGTTCCAGAATTTTTATCATTATTGTAAAGCAATCACATTCAAAGCATGCAGTCCTGGGTTCAGCTAGGATAGAGTTAATTTTCGCAAGTAACTGGCAGAGGCCACAGCCAGGGATAGCCTATTCAGCCAGCCAGGGATATATTTGATACCATGTGACATCATGTCCAGTACAGAAGGTGATGGGAGCTGGCTGGGGCAAGCATGCACAGCTCCAGAAGGTGGAGTGAAAGGCTGAGTCAGGTGTTGACAGGTTCCAAGTGGTGAGCGGTTGCATTGTATATGACACAGTTTATATATTATTTCATTAGTATTGTTGTTATTAGTGTTGTTTCTTCTCTCTGTGTATTGTTCCATTAACCTGCCCTTGTCTCAGCCCATGGAGTTTTGTCTTTTCTCCCAATTTCCTTTCTCATTCCACTGGCATGGAGATGGAGGTGAGGAGTGAGTGAGCATCTATGTGATACTCAGTTGCTGGCTGGGCCTAAACCATGACACATACCTTTTTATTTATTTTTTTCAATGGAATAATATTTTTAAATGGGATTTTTTACTTAGTAAAGTGAATGCATTCTACACATCACTCTAAGCAAATTTGTATCAATAAAGTCTAAAACAGCAGTTCAGTCATCTGCTCGATTTTGTGATTAGACTACAGTTCCTAGTATTGATGTTCAATTCACAGGAACTGTATTACAAAAAAAAATCTCCCTTATATGCAAGATGATTCTAGGGAGACTGTTTTAAAATATTTTATATAGCAGGTGTTTCTTTTTAGTATCAGTACTAATACAGTCCTTTGACTAGTCAGGTAGTGCAATGGCCTTCTATAAGACAGCCTCATAAGAGGCTCGTAAGACAGCCTTCACAAACAGGCCTGTGTATCTGGGCTATCGTGATACATAAAAGTCTGCAATGAAGGTATGCCTGCCTTCAGCACTGGCTTTGTAGAGTGGTGCAAATTTCTGTGTACATTAACCAGATATTTATGAGGCATAACAAGGTGCTTTCCAAAGTACACACAGAGCAATGTCATTGAATCTACCACAAGCATGCCATTCTGCTCATAGGTTTTAAGAGAAGTGTTTCTCAAATGCTTGGGGCAGGAAGTGCACAGCAAACCAGAACAACGTGGAGTTTCAGGGAATATATCAGATGGAGAGATTATAACTATATGCAGTGGAATTTGGCCAGGACATCAAAATTAACACATTCAGCTCTTTTGAAAAGCATTATGTGATCCTGAAGAAATGCAAACAGATGGAATATGTTTCATATCTCATCCAAAAATAGCATACTTCTGACAACATGAAGCTCCTTGAAACCATAATGTAAAACGTATAGGCTATTATTGTAGAAGGTACCAGAGATCTCTAGTAGTAACATGACTTAAATGAAGTTACTCCTAATTTAAACATGCGTGAAAGAGAAGAAAATTAGGTCTGGGTTTCCTTGCTTTCCTACTTGGGAGTGGCAACAATCTCATGAAACCTAGCTCATTTGTTAGGCATTTCCAGAACAGAGTAAAAGTTGTGCCAAATGTTGCAATTCACATGTGGCCTGAGCTCAGAAACCTGAAGACTATTTCATTTACAAGGATATAAATTTTACTGTAACTTCAATAGTACAGGGAAAGACTTGGTTCTCTATTCCCTGTGTTCTCAATGTTCTTTATACTACTGCCTTTCAGGTTGTGTTTGTTCAGATCATGTTCTGTGACAAGGATTCTATCATGACTTAGGGGAACTATAATGCCAATGCAAATGTGTAATGTTACACATTGCTTTTTGGAGATATTTAAAAAAACCTGTAATTTGGTATACGTTAAATATAAATGAGTTGGATAGCTAAGCTGTACTAGTAAACTAAAAATACATAAACACCTTCTGATAATGCTTTGAATGAAGAAGCCAGCTTGCCTTTATGGATTAAATATAAGGGAAGACTTAATTTGAGTAATCTTTTGCGGTTAGAGTGAGGGATTTCACACACCCCCACACCCCCACACCCCCCCACACTCCCCCACACCCCCACACCCCCATTTTTAAGGTATTTGTATGCAAAAGATGTTAATGCTGGGGATGTGTAAAGAGCTGAGGGAAATGAATCCTAATGAAAACCTATGTTAGATGGATATTTTGACATGTCCAGTCCATATACATTTAGATTTATGCTGAAAAAGTAATAAAGTTTGATGGTTTGGTTTTTTTTCTGAATTCACCTGAAATTGTATTAATATCTTGAATGAAGTTAAAAGTATGTCTTTTTTAAACATTCTTGTAAAATTAAAAACCTCTTATATATATGTTTTTAGGGAATTTTAAACAACTCACAGACCTGAAATTAGATGGTTTCATCATCCATAAATCTATTAATAATCCAATGATACATATTTGATCTGTATCAGACAGTTACTTTCCTGTCAAATTAGCCAGGATACATGTTCTGGAGTTTTAATGCTGACATTGTGCCAGCTGTAGAAGGAAAAATGATAACATGACTTGGCATAAAGCCAATAAATTATAGCTGGTTAATATTTTGTATCAACTGGTCAGAACATTTTGAAATCCAAATTCCAAGTGTTTAAAAACTGTGTGTAATGCCCTGATAAACACCACACAAAAGCAGCAACAAAAAAGGAGATCTTTAGTGGCTAAACCCACTTTCATTGAACAACAGGAGGCACAAGAAATACAGCAGCCAGAGAGGGTGCTTGAGAACTGAATTCAGTGCTCTTATCTACCTCTGAGGTCTCAAAAATATATCCTCACCTTTTCAGAAAGGTTTAAAAGTCTTCCTGAAATCTTCTCTTCAGGGTGAAATATTTATCAGTCTTTTCTTTTGATGCTTTTAAGTTTTGTATCAGAAACATAACACCACACAAAGTTCTGACACTTTGGGCAAAAATGCAGGACACTGGTGTTTCTGTTCCTGTACCAGGGAATTCTTGAGTGTTTAGGAAGAAACAAAAATAATTATTTTTTTCTTTTTAGGAGTGAATGACTGAGAGTTTCTACATTTATTTGCTTTCTTACAGGCTGCTTAGAACATTCTAATGATATTTGGAAGATGTGTTTATAACACAGGATATAATTTGATTTACATTAGTAGTGTCTTACAGTTTTTCTTCTCAAATGGTGACTGATCTGAGTCATGAATTTTCCATAAGCTCTGCATCCACTTCCTCTCCACTACTCTCCTCAGAGGAGTGCAATAGTCCCCCACCATGATTCTTTCCACACACCCAGCTGAGAGCCTGGACCACCATGTTGCAGTTGCAAACTACTGGTAAATTGTCCACAGGTAGATTATAGCAAGAAAAACATTTGCTACCAAATACCATAAACCTCAGCTTTAAAGAACTTTTAAAATTTTGAATGTTTTCCCTTTCTTTTTAAGATATTAGTTTATCCTGTGCTTGGCCAATAGGAACATAGATCTTTTGTTTTCCAATAGCTAAAATTTTATATTAACCTGACAAAAGAAACAAGAATAAAATGATACAAATAAGAGCATAACATCCCTTTTTTTGTGTTGATTATTCCCAGCTCTCAGATGGTTCAGTATGATTATCAGTAAAGCTTATTTTATATATATATACATATGAATACACTTCAAACAAGTTTTAGGAGATGAAAATGCCTTTTATCTGAATGAGAACTAGATCTTAAGTTCTGGAATGACACAATTTCAGAACAAAAGCTAACTACACAAGTACATTATGTTTACTGATTTCAGTATGCCCTGCATGTAACTATAAGTAAGTGAATGTGACAAAATGTCAAAACCATGAGAACTCCTGAGGACTGTTCAAGGATCTCCCTCAATCTTCTCTCATCATTCCTTGTTTTTATCAGGCACTTCAGCTTCAAGTGATACCAAACATCACAGTTCAAAGTTTTTTTGTGCCAGCTCTGTTGCCCAGTACTTCTAACTCGTAAGAGCAGGTGGATTAACCTATGCACTGCTATAGGAATGATAGTTGTATTGTTTATCTTCTTATTTAAGCTTATGTGAATGAAGTGTCAAACCTTGATCATGGTGTTTAAATGTACACCCTCACTCTATGCAGCTCATTTCAGTTTTACCTTGTCTTCCTTTAAGTGATTCTCTTTCAAGAAAAGTCAGTCTCAATGTCTACAGTTCTGCTATTAGACATTCACTTTCAGGGGGACCAGGAAGTGTTCATTTTAAACACAGCTGGTTGAGATCATGCAACATTGTATTAATTAGAACGCAATTCCCCCAGACCTGCTGTTATTGCAGCAATTCGTTAAACAGTCCAGGTGTAAAATATGAGGGATTTGGTTGCTCATGGGATTGGTAAGAGCATATGGAGTTTTTCACCTCTAAGTTGTTGGTGTGAATCCAGCCTAGGCTGATAGTCAGCAACTCCTGAGTTTTCACTCTCTAATGTCTCTTCTGTAGCTCAGAAGAATTCCTAGGTAGTCACAGTCTCATTCCCAAGTGTCTAACTCACAGCGTCTCTGAACATTGCCTTGACATTTCCAGCTAATGGGATGAACAATATTAAAAAAACCCAAACAAAACCCAGAAGGATTTCTTTTCAGTTTTTCAGTGGTCCATATTTGAGACATAATGGGAAACTTGTAAAAATGATGTTCTGAACTTACTGTTTCTGTAGCAGAAACAAGACCTTAAAAAAAAAAAAAAAGGCCCAGTTTCTGCTTGTCATCAAACCCTGTTTCTTCTTTCTTCTTGATAAGGATAATTTCTTTTACTGAAAGGAGTAGGGTAAGTCATGGTGGCGAATTGTTTCATGTTCCAAAGGCCTGGGAGAGTCTGGTCTTTAGTTCGTGCAAATGGAGATTGATAAAGTGATAATACATAACTGAAAGAAATCTAGGGGCAATATAAACATAAAAATGAGTTTTAAAAAATAGCAGCAGGAGAGACTCATGGATTTTTATATAAAAAAAAATATTTACACCTCTCTGGACAACCTTTGAAAGAGTGGGTTTATGTCTAGTTTGCAGGCCTTTTTAAAATTATGTTTTCTAAATTAACAGGCAAATACTGCACTTGAGTCCTGCTGTCATCTGATTCAGGCTGGGCTGTCTTTGCTGCTTCATTGTAACATAAGTTTCTGTATAGCGTGTGGTTTTTCCTGCTGTTTATAGCGCAGCCTGGGGAGGTCTGTCAGATGTAACAGCATTTCTTTATCTGCATGGAATTTGTGTAAATCACAAAGGAACAAATGGAAAACCACTTATGTACCACCAAAGTTCCCCCTTTTGGTAGCTGCTTGTTAGTTTTACAAATATGCCCAACTCCCCAGAAGGCAGAGAGAGGAAAAGCAGGTGAATATGTTTCTGAACTGATGCAGAATAATCACTATGTGCACAAATCTAAATCTGAGAATTAGGAAAACGGAACAAAATTAACAAATGATTTAAATTGTTATACCTGTTCTGTACATACATTTTACAATTGCATTCCAGATTTCTGGAGGAAAACATTGGGAAATAGCAAATTATTCCTTAATCTTCTGTTGTAATTCAAACTACATTCCCTCCCCCCCATTGTTTTCATTTTCCTTTCTCTCAGTCTTTTATTTTCTCCTATTATCTCCTCACCTCAAAATCTGACATGCTAAGATTCTTTCCTTAAAGAGCTTTCTTTTCCTTAATGAGTATGTTGATACAGGTTTGCAAGAATCATCCAAGGTTTTAAAGAGATGTCAAGAATTACAGATATATAAAAACTATAATGCTTGAAAATTGCATATTAAGATCATACATAACATTCATTGAAGGGGAGAAAAATCTAAGCAAGTGAACTATTTTAGAATAAACTATCTTGATGCTGACAATTCAGAATTTCAAACCAAACATTTTCCTTTATGTAACAATGCAGTGGTTTATTTAAAAATGATAACATTCCAAGCAGACTAAGTACTGCATTTCCATTGATTATCTACCTGTTTTATGGCAAGAACAGTGTGGTGAACTGACCCTGGCTGGATGCCAGGTGTCCACCAAAGCCACTCTGCTGGAAGACAAGAGGAAAATATAGTGAAAGACTTGTAGGTCAAAATAAGGACAGAGAGATCCTTCAGTAGCTACTGCCACAGGCAAAATAGAATCAAATCAGATTACAATAACGAGACATAAACTCAAAGCTAAAAAACACCTTTGCCCTAGCCCTCCTTTCTTCTCAGGTTTAACTTATGATTTTCTCTACCTTATCTCTACCAGAGGGACAAGAAGATGGGGAACGTGTATTGCTGTCAGTTTATCACATGTTGTTTTCACCAACCCTTTCTCCCAAGGGGGAGAACTCTTTGCACACTTCCTCTGCTCCAGCATGGGGTCCTTCCCACAGGATACAGTCTTTCATGAGCATCTCCATTGTGGATCCTTCCCATGTGCCACGGTTCTTCATGAACTGCTACAATATGGATCTTTTCCATATGGTGCAGTCCTTCAGGAACAGACTGCTCCATTGTGGGTCCCCCATGGGATTACTGCTCCACCATGGGGTCCTCTCTCCACAGGGCCACAGGACATGCCAGGATCCTCTCCAGTGAAGGCTTCCCATGAGAACACAGCCTCCTTTGGGCACATCCATCTGCTGCTGCATGGGGTCTTTCACAGGTTACAGGTGGATATCTGCTCCACCATTAACCTCCTTGTGGTGCAGGGAGACAGCTTCACTACGTGATGCACGGAATCTGTGCTCTAGTGCCTAGAGAGACTCCTGCTCATCCTTCTTCACCAATCCTTGTGTTTGCAGAGTTATTTCCCACACATATTCTCATTCATCTCTCTGGCTGTTGTTACACAGGGCGTTTTTGCCTTTCTTAAATAGGTTATCTCACTGTCCATGATAGGCTCGTCCTTGGCCTGTAATGGGTCTGTCTTGAAGCAAGATGGAATTTGCCCTCTTGGACACAAGGGAAATTTCTAGCAGCTTCACACAGAAGCCACTTCTGTAGCCCCACTACTACCAAAATGTTGCCATGTAAACCCAATATAACCACATATGTGTATATATTCAGAATTCATGTTTCTTCCAGTCTGATTTATTTCCACTTGTTCCATGTTCTTCTCTACTCCCATTTGCTCATAAAATGAAAACTCTCAGAAAGCTATTTGTGTCCATTCACTAATAGCAAAAATTTCATCAGCTAAAACACATAAGAATATTAATTCAGTCTGTATCTCTACTATGTGACACCCAGATGAGAAAGATGGTTCAGTCTTATAGGAATCTAATTCACCATTGCCCAGCTTCTTTTCAGTTTCGTTTTACTTGTCAAAGAGGTAAATTACAGATCCCTGTCCCACAGGAGACATGCAGCTTCACAGTATGCATTATGAAGTGCTCAGATGGTTTGATATTGAATAGTGTATAAATATATTTGTGCATTAATATTTTACTAAAATAGTTATGCTCAATTTGAAGTTCATATTTGTCTATAATATAATGAATACTGCTCTGCTCATCTGCTTCTCTTGACAAACTAACATGGCTTTGGAGCTGAAGTCAGTCTACTTGCAAAAGCATAGGGCAGAATAAAACTGATGAAGTGAATTTATTTACCTGCAATATTACTTAAGCCCAACTTTGCACAATGTACTTTATTATAATGCATGAAGATTATATTACATATCCATATTACATTTCTATTATGTAGGTGAGACTTAGATTCATAGAATGGTTTAGCTTGGAAGGGAACTTACAGATCATCTACTTCCAATCCTGTGCAATGGGCAGGCACACTTCTTTAACTTTTACCTGATTCCTGTTTCTACTTCTTTCTAATAGTTCCTTTAAAAGGGGAATATTTTATTTAACTTTTTTAATTAATTACCAGGACTAGATTTCATTATATGAATGTACAGAGCTAACACAATAAGATTCTGAGATCTCATTTAAGTCTTTATCATACTAAGAATAATAACATAAATTAACTTCTATGCAAAGCTAGAATAATTAATTATATTTTTTGACATATACAGAAAACTTTTAATCAGAGATTCTCGAACTGAAGCTTGTTTCATTTGCTGGTATCACTGGAAAACACAATCTTTTGTCAGCTACTTGCAATGCAAAGTCTTTACCGCAAAACAAACCCTTTCTCTTCAGGCATTTTCTCCATCACTGAACTGTTTCCATTAATTAAAGGTAGAACAGAAAAAGCTCTGTTATCTAAGTAAAGATGAAAAAAACAAACTGTGAGTGAGAAAGACATGAGAAAACAGAAGTGTCTTAGCAATTTCCACTTCTTCAGAAAGTTACTTATCTTTCCTTTTTACACTACTCACTTTTGCCAGGAAGAAACAAAACAGAAAAAGAGGTGTCCCATCAAGCATCCTGCGTGTCAGAATATCATTAAATTTCAGAGCATTATGCCAGTTAAAACAGACACTTCAAAAAAAATCAGAATTGATCAGCAATTGTGGACTGAAAATAACAGGTCTTCACTTCCAACTAGAAACCACAGCTACTAAGTGCCATTGAAGCTTTATATTTGATGTGATCTGCAATGTAACGTTTTCTGAAGTAGTTAAGAATGGTACTTTGGCAGGTGAATAATAATTTTCAAAGCCAATTAATATTTTAATTTAAGACCACCGGTCTGTGCTATCTTGCCCTGAAATAATTATTTTTCTTTCCCTGCAGAGCTCAGTGTACACAAGATCACCTGATGGTTGTTATGCAAGGCAGTACCACCCCATAGCTGGGAAAAAAGCCTACTAATAGAGTGTTTCAGTCACTGTGAAAATCTGGGGAAACTGCTTAATTGTTTTGGCCCTGATTCAGGGAAAATTTGAAGTATCATTTTAGTGTTTAACTTGTGCTTAAGCCTTGCTGATTTTTGGGAGTTATATATTCATGTTTAGATTGCTGTGTTGAACAAGGGTACTACATACAGCAAATCACTCTATTATAGTATTTCCATCTTTTTCTTATTCTATCAACATTCTGAAACATAATTATTGTTTCTAAGGCAGTTTGATGTCTTGGGGCAGACTTTAAAAATACAGTTTTAATATGCAATTCAAAAGCAAAATGATAATTTTACAGAGAAAAGAACCTGTCTAGTCTATGTTCATGCTCCATAAATGATTTTTTTCCTGATTTGCATAAGCATTTGCATTGCATTGGGCAGAGACAGACTCTGTTAGAAAGTCTCAAAATTTAACACCTTGTGATTGAACATGACCTGTTCAATTACACTGAAAACTATATTTCATGTTAAGTGATTAGCTAAATATCTAACTCTGTGCAAAAAAAAAAAAATTAAAAAATTTTAAAAATGAACATTTTTGATCTTGTGACATTTTTTATATGTCTTGCACAGCTGGAACAGATTAAGTATGGAAGGACTTCCTGAGCGAGACTGATAGAAAGAGTTTTAAAAGGAGAACAAACAGATGTATTTATGTGTTATGCATTCTGTTCTATTGTGTATAAATACTTAAAAATATTCCACCTCTGAATCTTGTTTTGAATGTCTGTCTTTCTTTGAAAAAATAAAAAAGTCAATTAGAATAGCAGCTACAGCTGAAGTAAACAGTCATTAGGCATGTACTGCCACTGTATGTGCACCCAACTTGAAAATACTGTTGTGTCTGCAATTCAGCATTTCAGTGTGTTAGCTAATGAATTTTTTTTTTTTTCTTTTGGTTTCAGAGGCTTTAAAATATTGCTGAAAGCTGAAATCTTTCCTTTGCTTGAACGGCTAATTAGTTTTGTGTATATGGGATTTATGAAGTCCTGGGTGTTTAAATCATGCCTCAGATTAGAGCTGCCTGGAAGTTCTCTACATTACAAAATAGATAAATAAAAGCAGCATCCTAACAAATGCAAGGTTTGTGACTTATGAACCATGCTGATCCTATGGATAAAATTAATCTGCAAATCTTTTCCCCAACAGTTGTTGATTTCCCCAGTCCTCTTGTTTTAATTGTATTTCCTTTGATTAAATCCTTTATCCAACCTTGAATGGAACCATAGTTCTCTCCAAGAAATAATGAAAACAACACACAGTGTAAGGACTCCCTATCTCCCTGGCTGTTTTGCTGACAGAGAAAGGTTTGTACAAATCTTGCACTGCTTCTGTGACCGGATATCTGAGTTCATTACCAAAACAAGGAAGATAGAAAAAAAAAATCCACTTGGCATTGAAGCTCACATTTTGATCTTTCTTAGATTTTGTAGACATTGTCTTATTTGGAATCCAGTCTGTCAGGAAAAACAGAGTCTATGCAAAGAAATTTTTATTAGCTCTGTGTTATGTTACTATACTTTATTAGATGGTGACATTTCTTAGACAGCACCTGCTGTGAGGATTTGGGCTGTTAGCCAGAGAAGAAATAAAAAAGAAATGTGTAGTTCAAATCTGAGTGGCAACAGGCTTGCATTACTGTAACAAATACCCACATGCCTGAGCAGTTGGAAAGTTAGAGTGAATCACAGTTATAAGTATTTGGGATAAATATACATATAAGTGGCAGTGCTATCACCATCATTTCAGAGCAACAAAGATATAAAATGTCTCTTTGACATCTGTTCTCCTTTAGCCTGCAAATGTGACTATTGAATGATATTTTCTACACAATATGCATGAAAAGAATTAACTTTTTCTATCCTCTTCTGTGGATTTTTTATGACACTCTGGCCCATTTTCCTGCCAAAGCAACAAAATCTGTAATGAGAAAAAAACCCCAAATTCTATTTTTTCTTATATCTCTGTAAATCTGGAATAGCTCTAGATTTACTCTTATATGAATGTGGCTAAAGGCAGAAATATATCTAGAAATATTTGTAGGTTTCCAGAACTGCTCAAAGAATAACTATTTTTCATGTGTTAAAATTCAGTCCCCAAAGCCAAAGAAGAATGTACATCAAATGGACTCTTCAGACTTGATATAAGACATCATTCCTCATTTATGAGTTCTGCATTTGATGTGCTGGAAGGGATATCTGGATATATGATCAGCTCTAAAATGCAAATGATAAAATAATCAAGCTCAAGAAAACAAGGAGATACTAAATTAGAAGACTGCAAGACTGTTTTATTCTTCATATATGAATGTAGATATTGTTTGTTGGTATTCACCCCCTGCAATAAGGGACAGATGTCCTAGAATTTATTTTCTTTGATCGCAGACAAATTATTTTAAAAGGAACATAAGATTGATCTGATCCCTCATGCAAAGAAAGATATTCTGCTTTGGAAACTAATGTCTGGCAAGAAGATTGTAATTCAAAAAGCCAGTAAGTAATATTCTGTCAGCTTCTGGCATTCATCACTTTCTCAGAAGAGCAGTATTTTGGCCTTTAAGACATCTGTCTGAGTTCAAGGGTGCTGATTTTATGGGACCATAACTTGATGTGAGGCAAGTGAAAGTAATTCCTCAGATTTTAATGGGACATACAGATACAGATCAGTTCTCTGTGAGACAACCACACTCTGACAGATATAGGATGAAAACAAAAGTTACATAGTTTCATTAACTTTACTTAGTGGAAGCCTACTGTTGCTATTGCTGCAATTTATTTATCATCTGCCTCAATGTTTTGGGAACTTTCTCAATATTCTAGAAAATTCTATCAAGAATACTCACAATAACTGGAAATCATTTAGCAGTCCTTGTCCAGGTTCAGAATCTACGGTTAAAACTTCCTTCATAAGTATTGTGACTTTGGAGGTAAAGGCAAACCTTCTGCAATGCTGATTAGAAAAAATTTGTTCGATTTGATGTCATCAAATTGTGACCAGTTTTGTGGCTAGTGGGAAAGTGTATTTACCTGGGACTCTGTTCAAACCTATGGATAGCATGACAATGCAATTAAAGGAAATGCTAATGACAGGTTTTCTAGTGTTCTCCTTTTTGAGTTCGTTTGCTGTGAAGGTATAATAATGTTAGAGTAAAAGAGAGATTTCAGATACTTAAAACTGGACTTCATCTCTTCTGCTAATAACCTTTCTTTATACAAAGCTTTGCATCTTCCTCTCATAAAATTATTCATGCATTGTTTTGCATATGACTGTGATTTTTTGTGTGCTTTTGGTTTGTTTGGTTTTATTATTTGTTATGTGGTTAGAAAAGAGGATAAAAATAAATGGAAGTGCTATTCTCTATATAGCTGTTGTATTATTTAAACATCTTAACATTAGTCCAAAAGTATTGCTTCTGAAACTGAATCAGATACCCATCTTAATTTCCAAAATTTCTTATTCTGAAGGAATGATTGCAGGTCCTTGAGTCAGTGCTGTTGATTCAGTCATTGAAGGTAACCAAGACATCTTTTATGCTTATGAGCTCCTCATCTGCATAATACAGTGGATGTTAATATTGTTTTATTACTACAGAAATAGAACATCTTTCTGTTTCTAATGATCAATAGTATAAAAAAAAATTTAAAATGTTTTCTAGATAACCTCTCTTTCTGCTTATTTCTGTTTATGGATGTCTGTAAGTTACAGATTTATTTTGAGAATATCCTTCTTAAAATGTTTCAGGCTTTTGAGGAAGTGAAATGGATGTTTTCTTTTTCCTCAACTTAAATGCTCTAAGTTTTGGTGTAAAGATTATCTCTTTGCTCTGTGGATTAACTGTACAACCCAATACAGAGTAAAGATTTTTGTCTATTATTGCATGTTTTAGTTTGTCATTAACTAATAATGAATAATGATGACATTCCTGATTGAATAAGCTGAGTAGCTTATTCCACTACAGCATTTTCACACAAGGTATCTATGCAAAAGCTTCCAATGATCATCCTACAGAATGTACATGGACATGTTACCAATCAGTGATGAGGAAACCTAAAACTATCCAGAGGAAGCTGCACTTGCCTGAACCTTGGGCACTCATGCAAGTCTAGGCAGAGTACACATAAATCTTTTCTGTATGTGTAGCTGAATATGATTTCACAAGGGTCAAGGCTGAAGAACTGTGACACACAGGTTTTCTAGCTGAGCTCTGATAAACTGCCTGAGATTGATATATACCTAGATGTCCTCAGGTTTCTGGATTAGATTTTTGTGGAAGATTTCCAGTTGCTTCCAGGAAAAATAGCCTTTTGAATGGTGCATCATGTCAGTACTTGGCATTCCTTGTGCTCACCTGAACTTTCTGTATCTCAGTTTACTGTACTGGAAAAGAGGGTTATTGATTAGTGGTTTCCTGTTTGATATAAGAGGATTAGGAATGTTCTGGTTTTATCTAGCTCTGTGAGCATATAAAAATAAGAAGCTTCATACAAAATGAAATATCATACATGCTATTTATATAATTCCTGAATAGTGTGATTCAATATTGGGATGACATTAGTGTAGACTGTGTGCTTAGTTGTATGTCTGTTATTCACTATGAAGGCAAGTGATACTTACTTTAGGGAAACAGGAGGTAAGATAAATACTCAGAAGAATAGGATAGCTATGAGAAAATTAACTGCCTTAACTTTGTATAGTAAATTATATCCAATGTCTTACTCTTTCTAGATAAACACAATATCTTTCATTACGGTCTTTAAAACAAATTGTACACATCAGGATTAAATAGGGTAGATCTCAGCTCTTCACTGAGAGAGTTGTTAGGCATTGGAATGGGCTGCCCAGGGAGGTGGTGAAGTCACCACACCCTGGAGGTGTTCAAGAGGGGATTAGACGTGGCACTTGGTGCCATGATTTAGTCATGAGGTCTGTGGTGACAGGTTGGACTTGATGATCTTTGGGGTCTCTTCCAACCTTGGTGATTCAGTGATTCTATGATCTCAGGGTACAGTCTTACAATTAATTTAAGGAGTGGTGATAGGTTACTTGTCATGGAAAGGTAAAGAGGTTGTAAATGATGTCATAAAGGCAGGAACTTCTATGATTTCTAGGGAGAACATGCTTTCGGGACAGAAGATGCAGTCCTTGTCATAAGTGTAAGATCACTGTGACTGTCAAAATTCTCTAGAAAAATCAGGAAAGCATGGTATTTTGAGAATACATAAGATAGGTAAGCGCTGATTTCCACATTTCCCAGAAGGAGCACTGGGACAGAGAAAATTACTCCCATGAGAAGCACAGTAAGAAGGTTCCTTCACTTATGAATTAATTATTCTGCAGTAATGTTCACAATTAACTAAACCTCATGTCAAGGCTTAAGGGCTCTGAAATTCTAAGACTTTGAAGTACCTTCGAAGGTACGACTCTAATCTTTCTTCAAGGAATGTAACTTTTAAATCCAAATTACATAGTTTTGTGGCTTTGTGTGGGCTGGAAGATGAGGGTTGTTTTTTTCCTGTCTAAAATTTTGTAGATCTGCCTGTCTGTGGAGTGCGTAGGAATCCCATTATCTTCATGTAGCACTGCAGTCACACAGCATTTTTAGAAACAGCAAGCATGTGAACTAGTACCATATATTCATCTTTGGTGTGCTATCTTCTTGAGCCCTGTAATACACTTTTTCTTCCACGACAAGGGTTTTAAACAGCAAGATTAAAAATAAAGTGCTTTTTTTTTTCCCTTTTTTTTTTTTTTTCTTAAATAAATGTTTCTCTTTCCCATTTTAATTACAAGATCACACTTAGGAAGAAATGCTGGATGTTGATCCTAACACTCAGTCATTTGTTCTGCTGCAGCTCCAGAATAATTCAATGAATATTAATGAAATATAGCACTATCAGTAAGAAAAATGCAGCCTATAAAAGTAGCTACTTACACCCTATTTCTCTGTCTCCTCACTCCCTCCTCCCCCCCCCCCCCCAGCTCCTGCTCAGTAAGAAAAAGCAGAAGGGAGCTGGGGAGAACATCTTCCAAAACTCATTATCTTTTTCTATTCATCTTCAGTGATGAGTCACATATCACGTTTTTCTATCCTTGAAGGCATATGGTAGAAATTATTGGTAATACCTGCAGCATGGTGATCCTGGCCCTATAAACCCATGTTTGACATATTGTTGAATGACATTTATCTGGACAAAAAGAGTTACATGTGCCTTTTTAATTAATTAATTTGCTT
The DNA here is from genome assembly GCF_014839835.1 of Dryobates pubescens. Classification (NCBI taxonomy): domain Eukaryota; kingdom Metazoa; phylum Chordata; class Aves; order Piciformes; family Picidae; genus Dryobates; species Dryobates pubescens. The sequence goes on from NC_071616.1 coordinate 32,366,853, forward strand.
ATTTCTACTTTTAAACTCATCTAGCATTCCCCTAAATACAAATGTTTGGTTTGTAACTGATTTTCATATTATTTAAGAATAAGATGAGTACTGTCTTTAAGATAAACTATCAAAGTTGGGCAAGGGTCCAACAGATTGAGTTGCTCTTCTCGTAGCAGAATTACTGCAAAGGGACTGTGATTTCATCTGGTCTTTGTAGTTTGGAATATTTTATAAATCAACATTCCTTGTGCTGTCAAATAAGGTTTTTGGCACGTGGACTTATAATACAGGTTAATATTTCTATGCAGAAAGTAAGTTGAGAGGAGGGCAAATATCAGGATAAACCATACGAAATGGACTAGGTAAAAATGCAATGGAATATGTGAAAAAGGGAGAAATTAATATTTCAGGTAAGAATAAACTTTCCTTCCAACTTAGTCTGTGATTTCTTTCTGGCCTTGACAAATACTCTAGACCAGAAAAAGGGCTCTCAGTTTCCCAAACTGTTCAATGACAAGGACTAATGGTAATCAGAATGAGAAGTTTTATTCTGGGTTATAAAACAGAGATCTGACTCTCTGGAATTAATACAGAATTATTCCCCTCAATTCTCCTCAATTAATGCTTTTGTCAGTCCAGTTCTAAGCTGCATAAGCTATGGAGTTTTAACTCCTTTCTTTGGGTCATTAGGAAGTTATTTGCACTGGTTTATCACTGGAAAATATTGATATCCTTTAATTCAGTTTATTTTCTCGCTTTTAATCTACTTTTTTTTTCTCTTTTTCTTTTTTTTTTTTTTTTTTTCCCCCAAGCTAAGCAAATTTGGGCAGAACTTTTGGGTAGACCATAACTCAAATTTCCTAGAGTCCTTATAAAGCTGACCTTCATACTGCTGTGTGTTCCTTTTCTTAAAACTCCCACAATCCTATTCTGAAAAGGTTTGACAAATGAATGTCAGTCTCCATTAAAAGCATTTTTTACTTGCAGTTCTCATTTGCTCATCTCTGTATTGAGCCTTTGTCAAAGGAAAAAAAATATAGCATAAAAGCCCCTAGACTGGGTTTCTACTCTTGCTCATACAAATAGCATTAGCTCACTTAATAAATTCCAGCATATTTGATTGCAAAGTATAGGTCAGGTACAATCATTTGACTGTATACTTATTTGAATAGTATTAACAGATTTTACAAAAATTACTTGAGAATGCCTCTGTAAATGGGGACAGAACTTCAGTTTCATACCTTTTGCACTGTTTCAGGTAAACATGTCCTGTATTGCCTTTCTCTAGAGTTATGGAGTTGCACTGCTTCTGGTAAATATTCATCAGGGGTGGCAATTTTTGTAGTGAAGGGGAGTTTTGTGAGTGTTCAGCAAACTTTTCCTGAGTTTGGTTCAGAGAGATCTTAACCACAAAATTCATCAAAGCTTGTGTTCTCTTAGACCATCTATCTCTTCTCTCTTCCCTCTTCCCTGCCACACAACAAAGAAATCTTTGTAATGGAATATTTAAGTTGTAGACAGCATGTATTCCCAAGATGTAATTCTGCCTTGATATCTAATGACTTAATTAGATAATCACATAATTGCAATAAGTAAAGAACTTGTACAAAATGGAATAAATAATTGAAATTAATTTTTTCTTGGACAGAAAAAATGGTAAATTTTGAATTTCATAACCTTAGCTTATCAGCATTGCTAATTAGATGTTGCCTTTTAATGATCCTACATTAAAATAGCTGTGGAGTGACTAGGGAGAGAATTCTTTACACAATTTTTATAACAAAATTAAACAGTAGGAAGCTTTTCCTTCCTCTCACTGAAAAAAAACCAACAAAACACTAAACCAACAAACCTAAAGAAAATAGGAAAACAAAAAAAGTCAATTTCATTACCTCTTCTTTTTTTTTTTTAATTGGTTTTTTTTTTTTTTTGGTCAAACTTTTTTTCTTTTCCTTTTTTCCCCTAGTCTGACAGGAAGAAATTAATACTGAATTAATACAGCCTGCAAATCATTCAGAGGATGGATATAGGTTTCTATTTTTAGTCCCATTTTCCATATCACAAGAGCTAACTCCTAAAATCTTTGTGGAGTCTTCTATTACTCAATAATCCCATTCAAACTCATTAGATTTCCCAAGGGAAGAGTTTTAGATTTGGCCCATGCCAGATATAAGGTATTCCAGTTCCTCAGCTCAAAATTTTACTACCTATGACCCAACAAAAACTGTTATCTGATAGTCAAGCTATCTATTATTTAGGATTTATTACTACCACAACACTAGGCATATGAGGCTTGGTTGTCGAGAAGGATTTTTTACCCTAATCATCTGATATTTGTTTTCATGGATTACTTTATCATTAAAATGATCAGGAGAAAAAACTTTATATGAGACCTATTTAAAGGAATGTTGATTATCTGAGGGATCATTTGTATTATCACCATTAATTCCAGAGACTGACTTTCTATAGTTTATGATGAGAATTAGATAGAAGATCATGTCTTTGAATCTTCTCAGTGTTACAAATGTCACCACATCTGTATGTCTTAAAAACCTCCAGAGACAGGGATTCAACCACTTTCCTGTGCAGTTCACTCCAGGGTTCATCCATCTGCTATCTAACCTAAACTTTCCCTGGTGCAACTTGAGGCCATTTCCTCTTGTCCTATGACAAGACCAGCTGTAAAGAGTGATAAGGTTTCCACTCATTCTCCTTTCTTCAGACTAAACAATCCCAGTTCCCTTGGCCACTCCTCATGAGACCGGTTCTCCAGACCCTTTGCCAGCTTCATTGCCCTTCTCTGGACATACTTCAGCATCCCACTTTCTTTTTTTGTTGTGTGGGTCCCAAAACTGAACACAGTACTCGTGGTGTGGCCTCACCAGTGCTGAGTACAGGATGAGAAAAACTTCCCTGGTCCTGCTTGCCACGTTATTCCTGACACAGGCCAGGATGCCATTGGCCTTCTTGGCTACCTGAGCACACTGCTGGCTTATATTCAGCCAGCTGTTAATCAACACATCAAGTCTATTTCTGCTGGACATCTTTCCAGCCACGCTCCCTCATATATGGGGTTGTTGCCACCCAAGTGCAAGACCTGGCACTTGGCTTTATTGAATCTGAAATAACTGACCTCAGTCCTATCCAACCTGTCCTGGTCCCTCTGTTGAGCCTTCCTAGCCTCAAGGACATCAACACTCCCTCCAATTTTAGTGTCATCTGCAAAATTATTGATTGTGCATTGAATTCCCTTGTCCAGATCATTTATAAAGATATTAAAGAGAAATGGTCCTGATACTGAGCCCTGGGCAACACCACTTGTGACTTGTTGCCAGTTGGATTTAACTCTTTCTACTTGGGCATCCAGGCCCCTCACGTTGTTTAATGTCCTGATTTCATAGGTGCAAACAATTGAATGAAAAACTTTATATCCTCTAAGGGACTAGTTTTGTATCATGGGTACACTAATTATTGTCTTTTTCAAAGTCACCAACACTGCTTTCAGGCACATGTGAGCTAGAAGGTTGGATAGCAGTTGTGGCAGCACAGAGCACAGTCAGGCTGTGAAATCTATCCAAGAGAATGAATAAATATTAAGATGTTTAGTCAATACTGATATCTGTGCTACTGAGGTTACATTGTTATCTACAGAGACTGCCATGTAATCATGCAATATGTCACACAATCTGGACTTAACTTTTTGTTTATTTTCTTTTAGGATTGGGTTTCTGTTCCTTTTGGTCTCATCCAAGAACAGCAATATGATAATTTTATTATTTTTTTTTCAAAGGAGCTATTATTAACAAGGAATATAATTTATTATACATATTAACATGCTCAGATAGAAAATGACATTTGCTGTTACAGACACAAATTTTTCTGGCTTTACAGAAATGAGCTGATTTTTCAAAGCTCATAGGGTAGTATTTCCATGCTCATGTTACCAACATTTGAGACCAGCTTTTTGAAAGGGCCTATTATCCAATAAAGGAAACTTAATGAAAATCTCACCTTAATTATGAAGGGCTGGTAAGCTCTGACTGATTTTGAAGTGAGGTGGTATATCTACACATCTTTGCATGAGATATCTGCTTATATCAGATCAAAGCCATGACTGTATATTTCAATTTTCATGAGGAAGATGTTATTTCAATCTAGCCCCATCTGTGTCAGAACCACTTATATTAGCAAAGCTGAAAATCAGATATTATAGATGATAATCATTCACATTATTTTAAATTTATGGATTAAACCTCAGACTTTACACACTTGGGATCCATGAGGTGTTGGGAACGACAATGAGGTTTAAATATTCTACTCCTTACTCTCACTGGAGTAAGGCAATGGATAATGCTAGTCACTGGGAGATGTTTCATACTTTCCTAAACAGATCCACAAAGCCAAAAAAAACCAGTGTCAATTTGTCCTGTCTCATATGATTGTAATAACTTTCATGATTTTTGCTGTAATAAATTTTCCTCCTAGTAGCTGCTACAGTCCTATGTTTTGGATTTAAAATGAGAATGTTAGTAACACACTGATGTTTTAGTTGTTGCTAAGCAGTGTTTATACTAATTCAAGGACATTTCAATTCTCTCTCCTTTCAGGTAGTTGTAGAGAGCAACGAGTTCTCCTCTCAGCCTCCTCTTCTCCAGATGAAACAATCCTCGTTCCCTCAGCCTGGACACATTCCTGGTCTGCACTAGATGAACTTGTTTTGGCAAGGACATTGGCCTCAATGAACTCCAGAGGTCTCTTCCAATCTCTACCATGTTATGATTCTATGATTTATCTCAACATATGGTTGGTTTTGTTTTCTTTTTTAATTTTTCCCAATTTTCTCTCCTGTTCTGTGTAGTGCTTAATTGTTGACTGGGGTTAAATGACAACACAGCTGTAATAATATGTTAGATTTTGAAAGTGTATTCTAGTTTGATATTGTCACTTCTCCAGAGATGGCAGGCCTTCATGTTCAAAATTATTCAGAAAAATCTTATAATTTTAAGCCCTTCTTGCAGTCTGGCAGACAGGTAGACAGGTGGACAAATAGAATTGGCATAGATAGGTATCAGTTTGTTTTCTTATTTAATAAGTCAATTACATTGGGAAAGTTCCCTCTGCAAACACAGGGGATGGAAGAAAACAGATGGTAGGCATTCTTGTGTCTGGTGGCTGTTTAGGCATTAAACATTTGTTTAAACTAATAACCTGCAAGTAAAGAATCTGTGTTTTTTAACATCATCAATTAAATGAAGACCCAGTGAGTGGGGAAATATGAAAGGAGAATGAATTTTACAGCCTGTAATGTCATTTAGAAGACTTAAGTGTTCTTTATATATTAAACCTAGTAAACTACCATGGGAAATCCTTTGTTTAAAATAGGGATTGCATAAAGGAAATTCTAAACACTTAAAAGCAGAAATACAAAAAGCTAAAACTCTCAAGTGCCTATGCAAAATCTGTTCCAAAACGGTTTATTCTTCCATTTCCTTATTGTTACACTAGTCAGTTTTAAGAAATTCCCTCCCATTCCTGTTTACTCAGCAGAAAAATTAGCATGCAAGTCTGCTTGCAGATGGATGGTGGAGTTTAAGTTCTTAAGTTTTATATTACTGCTATCCTAATAGCAGAATCAATGACATTATACAAACCTGGCTCACACCCATCACCTGCAACTACAATGAGTTGCTGTTCATTGCATACATGGTTGTTGTTTTTAAGTCACTGAGGATTAAGAAAGAGAGAAAAATGTACTACAGTCCAAAGTCATGAAGGGGAAAGTGTGTGAGAGTCACATGTACTGTGTATTTATTTACTTATGATGAGCCCCAGCTACAAGCCATCAGCTTACAGTTTCTCTTACAATCACCTTCATTGGCTATTCATGAACAGGTCATGAATAGCAGAATTATATCACTGTTTTTGCTTCCTTAATAAGAGCTATTAAAGAGTCACTTTTCAGATTGTTATTATTAACTGTTTGTTAGGCCATATTTTATGAATACTGGTCTCCTTATTCAGAAGAGGAGAAAAGCATAAAGAACTGGAAATGGTTTGAGAAGTAATATGAACGTCAAACTATTTGTAAGACAGGAAATAATTGGTATACATTGACAAATGTAGATTGAATAAAGGAGCTGAATAGCAGCCTATTACAAGAAACAGGATAGTTTAAACTGTTATTCTGAATAGATTTGTACCTATAGTATCTGAATTGCCTACATTACTTTTCAGGTCAGTAGAATTTAAGGCCCAGTAAGGGAATTTACATCTAAACCTAATGACTAACAAACTGTAGGGCATGAATTTCACCAAGTGCATCTAGAGTGAAAACTGTAAGTTAGTAGCAATTTAAAGAGACCATCAAACATATACAAACTTCATTTTAGGTGTTGAAACACCGAATTTAATGGCATAAAATATAAGGGTCACAGACCACTGGAACAGGCTCCCCAGAGAGGTTGTGGAGTTTCCTTCTCTAGAGACTTTCAAAGCCCATCTGGATGTGTTCCTCTGTGACCTGAGCTAGATTGTGTGGTCCTGCTCTGGCAGGGGGGTTGGACTTGATGATCTGTTTGGGTCCCTTCCAACCCCTGACATCCTGTGATCCTGTGACGTACCAAAGGTTTAATACATTCATCATTAAATATGCATAGCATGATCCTATGCTGATTTTGTGTAGCACTTTCTCATCACTTTTTGGGAGTATTGTAGTTAACTACAATACTAAGAACAAATGGAAAAAAAATAACCAAGACAGGGCAACTAGGATTTGATATATATTTGTTTTCTTGACAGTTAACCGTGATTATGACAAGAAACTCAGCTATTCAGCTACTCATATACTAGAGGTTCACCTAAAATTAAGAAATCAAAACTCTTCTGTCTTCCTTATTAATATAAACTTGAAATGTCAACAGCTAAATCCCATTCAGTAGAGATAGTAAGATCCTGGGATAATTCAAGCTGGAATGGAGCTCAGGAAATCTTTAGTCCAAACTCCTGCTCTAAGCAGTAGATATGAAATCAGTGCTTGTATCTAGTCTGATCTTGATGACTTCAGCATAAAAAAGACTGCTCAAACATTCAGCACTACTTCTTTCAATAGCTGATTGTCCTTCTGGTGAAAAAATTTGCCCTGAGGCTCCTTTGATGACCGCATATGTTCCCTAGTGAGTTGTGGAAATAACTCACCAGATTAGAGAGATGTATGCATATATGCCCATCTAAAACCTCTGCTGTTTCCACCTTTTTATTTTTAAGGAATATCACAATTCTTAGTGGAATTTGCAGTATTACAATTATGGTGACAAGTCGTAACATATTTGAATGTGAAAAATGAACACGACAGGGAGGAAAGAACAGCTCCTAAAATGAAGTAGTATACTAGTGCAAAGAGGCTATTGACACTTTTCATCAAAACATACTTTCAAATCTTCATATTTATAAAGCGCTTGTAAATTTGCAACACTCATTTCAATATATTTAACTTGTTGAAGCATCCAAGACAACTTATTTTTCCCTTGTAGCTTTGTTGCAGTCTTGCATGCTGTCATAGTAGGGCCAAATGGCCCCAACACAAACCCAGACAGACACTAAGGTGTCTAGACATGGTCCCCCTCTCCTCCCTCCTTCCTGCAGAAAGCCAGGGTAATATGGGAAAAGCAACAAAGGGGGCAGGACCATGCATGTCTTGTAAACAACCCTGTATCTATGGTAAGGGCATGTGTTCTGGCCACAGCCTGGCAGAACCTCTTCCCATTGGGAAACTACACACTGGCTTCATGCCCTATTAACTCAATCTATCTCAGGCAAGATATATATACAGGATGACTTCTAGTTGCCTGTGCCTTGCTTTTGCCTTGCTCAAGCCTTGCTCAAGCTTTGCTTAACCTTGCTCAGCCTTGCTGAAGCCATGTGTGCTTGAGCCTGCTTGGACCTTGTCTGGCTTGAAACAGCCTCAAGTTGTGTAGCCTCGAGTTGTGTAGCCTCAAGTTGTGCCTGGGATAAAGCCATGAGCATACACTCTGCAAGCTATGAGAGAAACCATGAGCATAGAAGTCGGAGCCAAGCCTGCTTCCCTTTGCGACCAGAATTTTGCTGTGCCTCAATTCACCCAGGATAAAGCAAGTGCCCACCGTGATAGTGTTGTTAACAGCCCACCATTTGCTGAAGCTAAACCAGCCATCAACGACTGCATGGCATTCCTGCCGGCAACCTGCTGTGCCTGGTGCATGAGCACCCCAAAGCCTCTAACACACAGCAGCAGCACTCCCTACCTGCGTACAACCAGCTGTGAGTAATTAATTCATTACCTCTTTGGCATAACAGTTCTTGCTTAGTTTCTCCCCAACTGTGGTTGAGCACCATTTTGCTCCCGGGGTATTCTCTTTCTGCTATATTCCTCATGGTTTGCATAAAATAGATTATTTTTTATAGTTGCCCAAATACTGTACATTCCCACTGTAAATATATTCTAACCATATATCAACCCTTTTGATATGTTTTGGCAATTTTCATATTAATAAAAGTCATTTATATTTTGATTAATATTGTCATATCATTTATAAATAAAGGAAAATTATATATCCTTTTTTACACATATATAATTATATTGTCCAGAGAAGTTGCAGCAAAGACAGAGTAATGCCGTGATTGTTTCAAGAGTGTGGAAACTGTGCTGGGGGATATCCATTCCAGAATTTGCTTGTGCAGGTTTCCATTGGCATCTGCAGTTTGCATCTGTGAAATTGTTTAGGTTATATGATATCTCTAACAGACAACTGGTTAATAGTTTCTCTGTATTATCCCTTCAGAAGCACAATAGAAAACCTATCTACTGGAAATGAAAACAGGTGTCATCTAGTCAGATAGAAGCAGAAACTCAGACATGTACTTGCACAGCTTGAACTTCATAATGGAGATAAACTTCAGGTTTTCAAGGTTTGGTTTTATGATTTGTTTTGTTTGTTGGGTGTAGGGTTTGGTTTGTTTGTTTTGTTTTGTTTGTTTGTTGTTTGTTTGGTTTGTCTTTTTACAGAGAATCCAACATCAAATTTTAATTTGTACATCCACCTGTGAACTCTAGTTTGAGATTTTTCTTCTATTATTTCAGAATCATCTTCAGCACTGGAGAGAAAAAAACACAACTATAGTTACACAAACAATGTCCTCTCAACTGGAAGTGCAAGTACACCTATTGCTGCTTGCTAAGAAAGGACACATTTTTTTTTGGTTACAGCTTTAATTTTGAAGAATTAAATCTGTGGGGGTTTGACAGTACTTAAGAAGAAACAATCAAGCTTATTTTTTTCTTGTTCTTATTAATTGTAGATGTGCTACATGTCAGTCACTTTCAGATTTTCTTCTTTAAAAAGGGTTTCCAGCCCTGTGGCATGCATGAAAACATACCTGTCTTTTCAACCAATTTCTGCCTGCTCCTTGTAAATTAATACCTCTGTTTTATTGGCCTTACTGCAACATAATCTTCTGTGGTGAAGTTACGCCTCCCCATCTCCTTCTAATGAATAGAGTTATTGTTGAAAATTTAGTGGTTAAATTTTTATTAATCTTGGCTGTCTGCAGAGATGCAGAAACATGTTGGTTAGTCAGAAGTAAGGTTTCTTTTCATGTGGCATTACAACACAGATAGTTTTTATGAGTTTCTATTTGGATGTGAGACTCAAAACAGAACGTACCCGTCCCATTTTCCTGTGACTCGAGGCTCTGTGGGTGCATGCCTGGTAGGATAATTACTGAGCAAGTTTAACAAGAAAAGGGGGAAGTTTTTTAAACAAAGGCATGTAAGTATAGCAAAGGGGTTCTTTAATGACTCAAAGTGATAATTGTTGATTATGAAGATGGATGTGAGAATTAAAGACACCTGAGCCAATAAAGCCCAGCGCTGTGATTTCTGGAGCAAAAGGAAAAACAGACCAAAAAAAAAATAGAAAATCTGTAAAGAAAGCAAACTTCTTGTGGGACCTGTGGGAATCTGGAAAAAAAAAATCAACCCCAAACTAAAACACTTTTTTATTATCTTTGTCTAGTATTATTCAATTGCACTTGCTAAAACAAAAACAACACTAAACAAAAGCCAAAAGCAAACAAGCGAGCAAACAAACAAAACCCACATTTGAACAGGAAAGGTTATTTTTTACTGTGATCACTTTATTTTGATTTTACAAATTCTTTTTTTCCCCCCCTTTTTTCTCCTTATTGTTCTCATCCCTAAAATAAATCTACTCTCGATTATATTTGCTTGCATTATATGTATGTCGTGCACTGCACAGAGTAGGATCCTTAAACATAGTCTTTCATGAATGAAGTACAGGCCTGCCTGCATAGACCCTGATGGCCTTTTAGCAGCAGAAATCAGCTTGACACAGTAGTCGAGGACAAGAAAGAAAGGATGAATCAAGCGAAGCATCTCTAGAATTGTTGTGAGAGCATTCACTTACAGGATATGTGAGATGCACTTGGTTTCCTTTGACTTCAAGAAGTTTCTTGGAATTGTCATATATATCTTGCCTTTTGCCAGTGTTACTGTGTTGCCCTACTCCTCCCTCTCCAGACTCACATAGTACACTATTTTAAGCTACTTGTGACAGGAAAGAGATAACTTTTTCTCCAATTATTTGGAAGGAAGAAATGGGGCAGTTCAGGACAGCAGATTTCAAAAGTGGTATCTGATTTTCCTCTGGTGAGTAAGCACAGTTTTTAGATCTCTTTGACCAATCATTTTTGTTGAAGTGATTTTGTTTTGTATTTTTGAAAAGCCACTGATCTGACATTTCTTTCTAAACCTGCTTGTCGTGCAATAAATGGGGAGAATCTTTAGAAAAATCAGTTCTCAGGTTATGTGAATGATGGTCTTCTGTAGAGTTTATCTTCTTATCACTGCATGCTGAATTTACAGTGCTAGTCCATCCTGAAATGCAATCCAGACCTATCTAGGGGAGTAGAATGATTGAAAAATATGTGCTTAAAATTATTTTTCACCGTCTTTTCTACCTGAGTGTAGTCATGTCCATCAAAATTTACCATTTTGTCTTTCTTTCTGCAATCTGAGATGCATTTTGACCCTTCTGATATTACTGGGCTTGGTGATTGTTGCCACAAAGGGCTTGTGAGTAGACAGCAAAGAGGAAAACAGCAATGATATGTGTGTACAGTGGAGGCTCAATGTGTTACACAGCTGTTGTTTTGCTCTGTAAGGTGTGAGTAATCCTTAAAAGGTGAGACCTGGGAAGTACAACAGCCATGGTCTGAATGTCCTCGTGCCACCACAGCAATTTCATTCAAATGCTGATTCTGTACAGTGTTAACCAATAGCATATGAGTCTTCAGACTAAATTAATTTCAGATGTACAATTTTCTTCATTCTATACATTTGGTCACTGGATGGGATTAGGTGAAACATGTATAATGGTGGCATACACTTCCCATTAAAATCCCCTGCATATGACCATGGCTAGGGGGAATGGATGTAAATCTTCAAGAGCAAAGTACTGGAAATCATGTGGCAGTGACTATGAATAGTTAAAATATTAGCTAGCAGAACTCTGACAAAATGATATTTCTTACTAAGAACAGTCACATTAAAATAAAATCACTATTATTTTAATTGTCCATACTGCATTATATATTCCAAGAATTTGTCCTGTAATGGTAGTTTTGTATGTAATGATTGTGGCTGAAGCTTGTCCTCTTTTTATCCTCTAGCAGCGAAACTAGGTGATTACTCTGCAATCCCTCTACCAGTGCTTTACAAGGCCTTAATCTTATTCTAGAGGTAATAGACTAAGGAATATATTGAGTACACTGGTTAATTAACTGGAATTGAAGTAATTAAACAAATAGAATAAGTGACACTTCTTGGAGCAGAATTTTGCAAAAGAATAGTTACCTGAATGATCGTAAAGAACTGTTTTGGAGAGACAGAACAAACAGAGGATTAAGTCTGTGGTAAAGAGGTAAAACATAGCAATCCCGTGGAATAACAGTGGTTTATTCCCTGAGTTCTAAAGAAGGTCTTTTCCATGTGTGTTCCAGTTCTGCATGCTAACTTAAGGAAAACTGAATCAACTCTGTGCGTAGGTAACTAAATTTTACTCATACATGCCTCATCTGTTAAAATGGATACATCCTCCACAGTGAGTAAGTTTCCAAGGCTGTCACATAGTTTGTAAAACAACTTAAGATCATGAGGCTGGAAGTTTGTATTTTGTATTTCAGTTCTGAGAGCTACTTACTGTTCTACTGGCCATACTAAGAACAGGAAAGACAATGTGAATGTATAACAGAAATTAGAAATGTAGGAACCTGTAGGGTGATTGGACTAGATGATCGATGGAGGTTCCATCCAACCCCTTCTATCCTGTGATTAGGTGAACCAAAGCTGAGTGACTATCGGAATTACACACTGTATGAACTTGCATTGTTGATGTGTCACAGAACACTTCTGTCCTGCAGAATGCACGAAATGACTGTCTCATTGTCTAGACTTTAACCAGGTTAGACTGTTGTCTCCCTTTTAGGTGACTTCTCTGAAGTTAGGCACTCAGAGGGAAAATCAGGAGAAAGGAGATGATAGACATGGGATGTTTGTGTCCATGAAAAACTCATGAAGTTCAACAAAGCCAAGTGCAAGGTCCTGCAGTTAGATTGGGGAAATCCCAAGCACAAACTCAGGCTTGTTGATGAGTGGATTGAGAGCAGCCATGTGGAGAATTGCCTGGGGGTGTTGGCAGATGCAAAACAATGTGAGTCAGCAATGTGTGTTTGCAGGCCAGAAAGCCAATCACATCTTGGTCTGCAGCAGAAGAAATGCAACCAGCAGGCTGTGAGAGGACCTTTACTCCACTCTTATGAGACCTCATATGGAGTACTGTGTTCAGCTCTGGAGTCCTTAGCATGGGAAAGATATGGAACTCTTAAAGCAGATCTAGAAGCGTGCCACAAAGGTGATCAAGGGGCTGGAACACTTTTCCAGTGAGTCCAGGCTGAGAGACCTGCTGTTGTTTAGCATGAAAAAGAGAAGGGAAAATATAATTCTCTTCCTGTCGGAGACTAGAATTTGTACATATCTAAAGCCACCTAGCTGACTACAAGTTCCACATGTTTCAGATGTTATCATTAGACTACAGCTGAACTTGAAAAAAACCCAAACCCCTGCTTCCTATAAAATCCAGACTTTGTAAAGAATTACTGCAATATATAATTACACAGAATAATTAAGATGAAGATTGCAATCGCTTATTTCCTCCCTGTACTTTTCTTCTGTACTTTGTTTTTTTCAACCACCCTTCTAACAAAAAGGAACCTTTTGAGAAAGATTTCTGGTGGATATGAATGACAATGATACCATTTGCTAAGGTTGACTAATATAATGGGCAGTATTTTAAAAATAACTTTGATGAGTACTTCTGTCTGCAGCTGTTAATCCCTTCTTAGACAGATTAATGCAACACTCATGGAAAATTTCTCAGCTAGAATAGATTTGCTTTCTAAATAAATTAAACATAAATCTGAATAGAATTAACACATTGTTTCAATATGGTGAACTGTTCATACTACACTAAGAAGTTATTTCATGTCTAGATGTGGTTCAAGGAATAAAATACTTTCTGTCTGGCTGCTTGGTTCGGTTTTTTCTATATTGTTGCTTGCTTGCTGGTGTGAAATTCTAGTAAGGAACAAAATATCAGACTTTTTTAAAAAGAAGGGGTGGGAATATAAAACCAGATTTCTAAGGGTATTTGGGTTAGCATGTATACATTTTTTGAAGATATGAAATGTTTTAACATTTTATTTATTTATTTATTTATTTACTTCCAGTGACCAGCATAAGAATGTATCTTTGAAGGAGCTGACGATCTGAAACTCTATATGTTCAAATCCTTTTGTGAATCTGGAAGATTCTTCATAGAATTACAAACAGTGAAAGAATAGTGCACAATTTTAATCCCTGATTAGTTTTTATAGTGTCACTCAAAAACATGACACAGGTGTATACTGTACTGTTGCTTAAAATAATCTTATGTGGTTTTTTTGTCCAAGGCGACTAGTTCTATCATTTCTTGGTATGCATGCTATGTGAGATGCAAGTTAGTCACATTTTTAAGGTGTCAACTGATCTTTAGGAAATAAACCTCCTTCCTAAGTGCAGTAGAGCAGAACTGATTGGTTCCATTACTGTAATTTGTGCTTTTGTCTAGGACATAGTAAATGTCATGGACTTTCAGTAGGTTCCAGTAAAGAAAAACAAAACAAAACAAAACCAAAACAACTGTCTGGATGTAAATTGCTCACTTTGTGGCTGAGATAAATTGAATGTGGTTCCCAGTAGCTCGGTAAAAACAATATTCCTCTGGTAGAATTATAGGTATCCCAGATAAACTGCATTCAAAGTTTAATTCTTACTGAAATTGAGGGAATTGCCCTCTATTTATTAGTTCAACCACAAGATTATTTCACTACTTTAAAAACCACAGGTACACATTGCTGGTTTTGCAGAGAAAATATGATTGTAGTAAGAACTGTCTCAATTTTTAATATAAAAATTGTTTTTCCTCAAGATCTTTGACAAACAAGAAATAAAGTGTATATCTTTTGACACTGGAAAGTGTGATTTTTTTAAACTCCCTTCTTTCCCTTATACTGGTTTAGAAAGGTATGCTTTTCCCTGTGAGAAGTGAAGATTCCAATGCATATGATACAAATCTACAGTAACTTTTAAAAATAAATGACATTTCTTTCCTTTTTCAAAACCTGTGAAAGTAGCTATAAAATTCTTTTCTAGATGTTTCTATAGAATTGCACTTTAGGATTTCAAGCATTTCAAGTTGTTTTATTAGTTTTACATAAATAATAATAAAAAATTCTTCCAAAAAAATTAAAATCTATGTTGCCCATTATAATGTGTGTGGTTTTCATTTACTTATTTAACTTATTCATTTTTTCCTGTAAGTTACTTTTTTTGCCTTATACATGTCTTTTTCGCCTTGTTATTGTACTTTGCACTGCTCATGCATTGTTTGTGAAAGTTTTTGCTGTCATCTATGATTCTTGTCCAAAGAGAAGAAAAATTGAAAACTGTTCTAAAAAAACCTGAGGCTAGTGTGAAATGCAGAACTTTACTTACTTTGTATTGCTGTCTATGAAGTCAGTTATTGGTTTTTGAGCATACTAATTTCATTTCATTTTATCCATCACAGAATGACTACAGTTAGATTCTTCTCACCAATAATATTCCTTCCACTTTACATTCTGTACCATGCAGATGACTTTGATTAAAGATATCATTCTAGATACTAACCTATTCTGCCCTAGCATGAGTCAACTGTGTCTGGTGCCCATAGTAGTGGTTTAGCATGGGTTAACTGGCCTATCAATCTTTCTGTGAAATAGTATAGTTTATATTTATAAATAAGTCTGATGATGATATTTCTACTTTCCAGGGCTAGTTTAATTATGCAGAAAAAACCCTGAGAAATCAAGAACTAACTATTTTTTTTCCCCCATACTCTGCCATTTATAATTAATTATATATTAAGAATAAAAGATTAGGGGACAGAAATTGACAGCTACAGCATCAAAGACAATTAGCATACCTTAAATAATAATAAGATAGGCTATATAATACATATCCTGTTAGTTCCAGTTATGAATGTAAGTGGTGGTTTGCACAAAATTATTTGCTTCTGTTAATCCAATATGTCACTGGGCAGACGTATTTGTAGTCTGATAGAGGAAACTGGCACAAAGATTTTTCTTTTTAACCCAAGGATTATGTTTCAACTTTCAATCTGTTCCTACTACTACAACAAAGAACGATCTATGACTTAGAAGTCAGAAGGCACAATATTAATCTCTGTGAAAAAAATCTCAGCTGAAGATCTTCTAGGAAGGTTTAAATTTAACTCCTGCATCTGAGGAGCATAAAATGAATGGCTGGTGACCTATTTTTTGCTCTTCAAAGTTTTATGAATTGTGTCCTAAATTTCAAAGTCATCTACAACATGCTTTCTACAAGAGTTTAGAAATACAGTATTGGAATGAGGACAAGATTGTAATGCCACATTGTTGAAAAGGAAAATATTGTACTGTAAAAATTTCTGGGATAATAACAATACCTTTTCTCATCTTTGAAATAAAGGACCCACTGAACATTTACTGTTCCAATGTCAAATGTAGAATTTTTGAAATCCCACAGGTTTCATCTCCAGATTTTTATTTCATAGTCTGATGAAATGCATAGAAATGCAATAGGCTTCGCAGCTGATACAGAAATCTTTTAACACCAGAAATAATAGCTATGATGGTTGCATGGTTAGACTCAATGACCTTAGAGGTCTTTTCCAACCAAAACAATTCTATAAATCTGTGGTTCTACAATTACAGTCTATGAAGGGCACTTCTGTGTCCCAGCTGTGTCCTGCACAGAGAAAGCAAGGCAAGAAAACAGAATATATGTGGAAAATCTGAGGCTGCTTTTTAATTTTTGTTGTGAAAATACAACAAATCATTATGACTGACAGATTGAGATAGTTTTTAAAAGTAAACCAAATCCCAATATTAGTAAAGAATTTAAGATGGACAGTTGAAAACAATTTATCATCGCATCTAGATCGGGTAGAAACTGACATGTAAGGATAATAGCAGTGTTTAGTGTGTTCTAACCTCCTCTGAACCATTCCTCAGTCTTTATAAACCTACTATAACTTTGAGAGCACTATAAGGAACAAAAAAAACATAAAAAGGAAGTTAGTTTTCTAAAGGTCATTGAATTCTCTTTAGTGGAATTATTAATGATGTAGCCACTATGTGTTGTAGTGATAAAGACTACAATGCAGTAATTGGCACATTTATCAATGAATTATATATCAAACTGACTTCACAGGACAACATAGTTCATATATTCTTCCCATATAGTTTTCTTAAACTACGGTGGTGTAAGATGGGGTGCTGGATAGTTCTTTGCTTTTGTTATGTTTTCTCCCTAAAAACGTGACTAAACAAGGTATGTTTGCATCTGCTGGTAGAGTATCAACATCAAAAGTCAAAGACATGAGCTTTTAATGTTGCTTTTTCTTATCCAAACACTATCAAAGAGGTTTTTCCTCACAAGGCCACCCTAATATCTCTCTGTGTGTTACATTTAGAAGCTGACATACATTTAGGGAAAAATACAAAACAAACAAAAAAAGACAACAACCAAATAAACTAAAAACAGTATTAGATTTTCCTACCAAATGGAGTCTGAAAATTAGGTATGTCACTATGCAGACACACTTTCTACCTACATTTTTATGTTAAGTGCAATCATAAAGCATGCCAAATCCATGTAGCATAGGAGATTTGTTTCAAAAGGTGCTGATATAATGTTGAATGCACATAGCCAAATCCGTCTCCTGATATTGGCACCTTTTGGCACAAACTGTCCATGCTACCAAGCATTAGTAATGGTCAACTGAATGTTGGCAACTGTTATTATAGGGGTTAAAATACAATGAAAATATAGAATTTAAGCAATAGCTGGCACATAGATTTACAGCAGGCTTTTGCTGAAGTAAAAAAGTGCCTCTGAAGGTCATTTGTTGGGGATCTTATTTATCATACCAATACTTTTGATGCAGAGTTGCAATACTAAGTGTGCTCAGGTACATGATACTGATAAAATTAGAAATGTGACAAAGCTTGTCAGAAAACATCCATCTGTGACATCATATGATAACTGACAATAAAAATTTGGTGACATCAACAGAAATGATTTTATTAATTCCATTGAACATTAAATTACAAACTTAATCATAGCTGTTGTTTTGGTTTTGTTTTTAAATACAAAATCACACAGGTAGCTTTGATGATTAGGTATCTAGCATAGAAGGTATTGAACAAGAGGAAGTGGTAGAATTTGAAAAAGGCATGTAATATATCAGAGGATTTTTAATACAAATGAGAAAATTTGGCTTTAAGGATTTTTTTGGGGGACGATATGCTGCATTAAAAACACTGTATCTTAGCCAGGTTTTTTGTTTGTTTGGGTTTGGGTTTTGTTTGATTAGGGTTTTTTGTTTGTTTGTGAATCAGTATGCTTCAAGAAATGAGAATTGCAGTGAGTGGCAGAATTAGTTTAAATAAAAGTGCAACCTCTGAAAACATAGTTACTGGTATGTCTTCAAAATGGGAAATCAACTAAGCATATAACACCTCTGTGCTCTTACAATGCAAACAAAATAAAGCATAAATGTGTATAAATCATTTTCACAGCTGTTTTATTGAGACAACAGACTTCATGCAGAGTTTCACTGTAAGTTCAATCAGGCTGTAATGGTATTAACACATCTTTTCTCAGCTACTCAGAGGATACTAAAAGTATGTCAGAAAAAACAAAGAACCACCAGGAAGCCACTAGTGGAATACAGAGAGTTAAGCATAAATTACAAGTCATCTCTAGACAGTTTGTACATGCTGGGCCCCACAGTTAAAAACTTACATCTGGAACAGATGAAGGCAAATAATATTTTACATAATTACACTTTCCAGATAAGAATAAAGACTGTTTAATTAGTGCCAGACTAAAAATTTATATGAGGAGCATCCCTCAGTTCTAATAAGGAATTATCATTTGTTGAAATCCTATGTACATGTCGATGACCAGGAGTCTTTTTTTTTTCCTTTTTTTTTTTTCCTGTATTTCTTACTGATTTTAACCATGGACTATTTTAGGTTTTTCACTTACACCGTACAAATAAAATAATACTTAAAATTCCATCCTTAAAATACTTTGACTTACATTTTCTTTGAGACTGCCAGACTTAGTATATTTTGCACATATCTTCTACATTTTGAAACGTAAACCACTTTACAAAGAGTGCATACTCATTTTGGAAGAGAACTCATAAAAGTTTAAGATGTTGTTTAAATGTTCTGTGTACTTCCTCCTTAAAATGTTTTACAGGACCAAGTGAAGCTCAGGGCACTCAGAATCGGAAGTTCATTGCCTCTATCAGTTTCTAGGGTTTGATATTGTGATACTAAACCCATCAATTATTCAAGAGGTGAACTGAAACAATTCTCCTTATGAAATGATGCAGAGTTTTATTTCATCTCTGACCAGCAACTCCCAATAAGATTTTCTTTTTGAGGCAAAGATCTTTCTGTTTAAAGCAAACAAACGAGCAAATCCACAAGACTTAACTTCTTGTCATTTATATGTGATCTTCATTGAGTAAGGGTCTAACAAACACAGGGTGGTCATATTCTTAACAACAAAAAAAAAAAACCTTTCCAAAAAGGAGATGAGAAAATAAAAAAACCTGAAATCTGAATAATTTTAGGTAGGCATTTGAGCATAACCTTCATTTTAATTAATTCAGTTATGGAAGAGGAAATGTTAATAGTAAAATTGGATGGTAAATAATGACGTGTACTTTATTTAGACCAGATAAAAAAATTACTAAGATATCCTCTTTGGATTTATAACCAGGACACTAGGAAATCCAAGAATAATATTTATCTAAGATGAAAGCTGAATGCTAACTAAAAAAAACTAATGTGATTCTTGATGCATAAATGATTGACAACAGACAATTCAGACTATGTGTAAAATAATGCCTAAACTGTTGTATCCAGCTCCAACATCAGGAAGAATGCTGAAAACTTGGGAAAAGGGTATAAAACAGTCCTTAAAATAAGAAACTATTCATTATGACAAACACCTCTTTTAGATTAGCAAAGAAGAGTTTGACTAGATGACTTTTAAAGATCTTCTCCAACCCAAATTATCCTATGATTCTATTATTCTATGATAAAAAGTTAACTTCTGGCTTGATATGTCCTACAGAACAAACTTGTATGTCTGTATAAATATATATACTGGGACTCAAATTTGTTAATTGTTCATCAGATGAAGTGACAAGAGCATTGCAGACCAGAAGAGCTGGGAATTGAATTTCTCTATATTTTAAAACAATGTTATATATAAAATGTATTCAGTATCACTAAGGTTGGAAGAGACCTCAAAGATCATCGAGTCCAACCTGTCACCACAGACCTCATGACTAGAGTGGGGAGGACACTAGTGCCCACTGCAGGCTTGAACTCATGACCTTCCCCATCAAAGGTCTTATGTGCTACCAACTGAGCCACACCATAGTATATTGTATATAGATATAGAACATTGTATCAAAGCTATTAAATTTTAATTCTGAAAAAAAATCACAAAAACTGTGTTAGACCCTTACAAAACGTTTAAATCAAGTTGGGATATTTCTATAGAAGATACAGTATTTGGATCATGTAGGAAAGAAACAGTATAATCCCAGTACAACAGAACAAGAGGACACAGTCTCAAGCTGTGCCAGGGGAAGTTTAGGCTCAAGGTGAGGAGAAAGTTCTTCACAGAGAGAGTTAGCAATTGGAATGGGCTGCCCAGGGAGGTGGTGGAATCACTGTCCCTGGAGGTGTACAAGAGGGGATTGGATGTGGCACTTGGTGCCATGGTTTAGTAGTCATAAGGTCTGTGGTGACAGGTTGGACTTTATGATCCTTGAGGTCTCTTGATTCTATGATTTTATTCAGGAGTACAGACTAAATATTAGCCTTAAATGCTACTGCCTTCTGGCTTTCAAATCATCAATCTGAGATTCTTTTTAAATGACTCAGTTTGTGGGTTTAATCTGTACCACCTAAATACTGACACAGTGTAGAAGCTATTAATAGCGTTCACTGTTTATAGGTAGTTAGGCTTTGCTACTGTGTTTCCTAGCCTTGATTTAATAATCTCTGGGTTGCCATGGTTTCAAAAGATAAATATCCAAGTTTTTCAAGATGCAAAGAGAAGCTACCAAGTTCATGTCACTGCTTCTAATACACAGAAACACAATTTATATTCTCTCAGTTGAACAAAGACTATCAGGTTCAGATGATCTCAGAAACATAAAGTGTGGAGAGTTAGATGAGGAATCAAGAAGGGAATTGCAGTGGTTTATCTATCTTCACTCATCAGTAGTCACAATATATTTTTCTAATTAAAGTTCCATACACAATGTATAAATTGCTAGAACACCAAACTTTAAACCACTATCTGAAGCAGCTAAATAATCATAATCTGGTGCTTAGACTTTAATTCCTAAAATGGTTGCTTATAATCTTTGGAACAGAAACTAAGGTGTGTTTAGACTGATGTGTACAATTCTTCTCATTCGCATGTGGGTAATCCTGCTAAGCATTTTCTTTTTCCTTGTTATTTCCTAGTGAAAGGACAATCTCTTGTGTTTCTCAGACAAGTACAGTACTCTGGCAAATCTCTTATTTAGGAGAGGGAGGTCAAGATAGGAGGTACATTTTTTTTTTTAGTAGCCTGTTGTGAATGTATTTCATTGCTTTTCAGAGAATATTTCTTGAAATGCCAAAGCAGGTGTCTTAAAATGCCTCATATTTTGTGCAGTAACCCTCAGTCATAAAAACACTGCTATGCATGTAAAACTTAATGGCTGGAATATATCATATTAACACACCAAGAGCTATATTGAAGTGACATTATGAAACTGAGACATATACACAGAAAAAAGCAGGGGAATTTAGTGCAGTGATTTCACTTCAGCTTTACATCTTTTTGCACCGTGTTTGAGTGACATGAGAGTGTGAAATCAATTTGTGATATTGAATATTTGAAGGTTGAGACTACAGGGTAAACAAATGCAGGCAAAGAAAGCATATCTATTGCTAACTGATTGCTAACTAGAAGGAATGCAATGGAATTAAATATATATACTTCTCTCAAAGCTATACTTACTTTTATGGATGAACATAAACCGAATTAATTAAAGGGTTAAGGCTGCCAGGAGAAAAGAACACTTAGTGTAATTGTCCTCCTGTTCTATACTGTCAATTGTTTCCAGTGACCCAGAAAGCATAGTTGCCTAGAAAAAGAAGTTTACTTTTTTTTTTCTTTTTTCTTTTCTCCTTTTCTTTTTGGTATAAGTGTTGTTCATTTTTTATACTCTGGATAAAATCAAGAAAAAGGAATTCGGTCTTTAATTATAGGGACTGTATGTGCTTGGTGGGTGGGGAGACAGCAGTTATCACTGACTGTAAGAACAATTTAAACAAGTGAAGCTACAATGCTTTGATTCACTAAAGACAATTAGTGAAACACATGATTATAGCTGTAGTATCTTCTATGGAAGTCCTTGTTTCTACCTCACCCTTCCTAACTTTTTAACTTAGGCAGGGTAAATTCTATATAATTTTATATGCTCCTGTGATACAGCTCCTTTGTGTGTTATTCAACAAAGACATACACGTCCAAGCTGTGCAAGTCTTAAGTAGTTCTAAGGAATTACTCATGTTAGAAAGATGGAAAGTAGTGAGGTGCAGGAATGGCCTGGTTTTGAGCTGGGCAGTGAGAGAGGAAAACACAAACAACAGCTGGGTATACATCAGCCAAATAAGTCTTTGGCTCAGTGTCAGACACTGTTTCATAATGGTGAAATGTATGGAGTTTTAAGCAGCCTCTCTAGAAACACAGTAGAAACTTCAACTGCTGAGTAATATTTAGAGACATTAGGTGAAGCTTTAGAGAATGACTAACTGAGCAGCTACTAGTGACACAAGCAAACAAAGTATTTGATTCTCCTTTTTTTTTAAAAAAAATTTGATTAATGAACACACTTTAGAGATTATTTGTATATTTTAACTATGAGTTAAAATCACAATCCTGATAATTTAAATAAGAAAGTTACTAGGTAAATGAAACTGTGCAAGACTCTTCCCACCCACCCCAACCTCTTTGTCTTTTGATTATTCATGAAGTTCAGCAAGGCCAAGTACAAAGTCCTGCACCTGAGTCAGCACATTATCTTTATGGGCTGGGAGATGACATGATAGAGAGCAGCCCTGAGGAAAAGAACTAGGGGATATTCATGGACAAAAAGCTGGACATTAGCCAACAATGTGCACCTGCAGCCCAAAAGGCCCATTGCATCCTGGGCTGCATCAAAAGAGGCATGGCCAACAGATCAAGAGATGTGATTCCACCACTTTGCTCTGGTGAAATCACAACTGCAGTGCTGTGTCCAGCTATGGGGCTCTAAACATGAGAAAGACATGGGCTAGATGGAGAGGGTCCAGAGAAGGGTCACAAAAATGGAGGGATGGAGCACCTCTCCTACAAAGACCGACTGAGAGAGTTTGAGCTGTTAAACCTGGAGAAGAGAAGGCTCTAGGGAAAATTATAGTGGCCTTCCAGTACCTGAAGGAGGCATACAAGAAAGCTGAGGAGGGACTATTTACAAAGGCGGGTAGTACTAGGACAAGGGGATGTGGTTTTAAACTAGAGAAAGGTAGGTTTAGACTGGACATTAAGAAGTTCTTTCTTATGAGGGTGGTGAAACACTGGAACAGGTTGCCCAGGGAGGTGGTGGAGGCCCCATCCCCAGAGACATTCAAGGTCAGGCTTGATGGGTCTCTGAGCAACCTGATCTAGTTGGGGATGTCCATGATTATTGCATGGGTGTTGGACCAGGTCCCTTCCAACCCAATGCATTCTATATATCCACTTGTTACAACTACACTTTAATACTTCTTTGAAATAGACCTGTACATTGGACATTTCTTTTTAATAATTCACCAACTTTTTTCTCATTTCTCCTCACTTTCAGTCATCATCATTTCAGGCCTTGATAAGAGGTGCTCTACAAATGCAAATATGTAGATTCTTTCATAATTCCTACACCTTTCTCTATCCCACCTTGCTCTCAAGAAGACTGCAAATGAATTTTAAGTCAGGAGAAAGAAGAGGGAAATAGGAAGAGACTATGTGCATGACATTAGTAAATCTATGTAATAGATACAGATAATACATCGTCTTGTATTAGTCCTTTCTCTTTCTTTCTCCAAACTGTTTTCCCAATCTTTCTTTAAAGTGAGTTCTGTAAAACTCATTAAATGAATCAGGATCTACATCTAGAAGTGATCCATGTTTCAGCATCCTGTGAATTTTTATGACTGCATTATTGCTTCTACTGGAAATAGTGCAGGTTTTTACAACGGAAATAGTGAGAGGCAGACCATTAGCCATTGTAATGTTAGTAGTGAGACTGTGCAAATGCAAAGGTATTACTGGAGTTCCTGAGGGAATTACAATTACATGATATATATGCTTCCCTGATTAAAACCTGCCACCAGTTTTTAATGAGGAATCTTGGGAACCCATAAATCCTTCTGCCAACACACTTATAAACAGCGTGCATTACTGAGGCTACCTGCCATTCATGGCTGAAGATGCTTCAGGTGTTAACATAAGCTGGGTCCTTGGAGTAATGCACTACTTAGGATAAGAAAAGGTAAATGGAATGGGCCAAGTGCTGGGGCCAGGACCAAAAAGAAAAGTATTTATTAAAGTTTAAAAGAAGAATTGGTAAAGCAGCAAGAAGTTTTGCTCTCAAAAATGAGGCCTCCAGAATCTGCAGAGAAAGCCTGCTCCTGTCAGAAAACTACTTACATAACAACACAGAATAAAGAAGCTCAGATAATTTGCAATTAATACATATAATTGTTCAAAATTTATAGCTATTAATCACATTTACCCTGAATTCTGAAAAGTCCACAAGTTATCTAAATTTATGTAACTGGGCACATTTCTGTGGGAGGTCCTCAAAGGCTCAGAAATATATCTGCTTCATAGTAGAAGATACAGAATTTTTTCAAAAACTTATAGGAATTTAAAAGATACAATAAAATAAGAACAATGCAACACTGCATTAATCTTTGCTCACATATAGAGAAATTAAGTCATGTTATTTCTTGTAGGTGCCAGAGGAAGTCAAACTCAGTCCAGTCACTCATATCTGATATAATCTGTGTTAAAAACCTACCAACTAATGTCACTTTTTCCTTCCAACTAATCACTGAGGATAATGGAACTCAAGAGAGCTTCCTGTACTGTGATATAGCAAGACTCTTCCCTAGCATCTTCTGGTACAGACAGTTCTTTATTTTACAGCCAATACTTCTGCACATGAAACATTTTCTGTCAAGCAAGATATGGAAATATTGTTTGCATTTCTCATGATCCTAAGGACACCCAGAGAACTTGATAGCCCTGGCCAGCACTCTGCAGTTCTTATCTATGTAACCTCTGACCTGGATCCGAGCTTCATGTTAGCTCAGGCTTGGGTACCCATGGTAACCTCATGGGTCATCATATCATCATGTGTCATCATGTGTTCAGCCTTACTTCTGCTTATCCAGATTAGAATAGAATAGAATAAACCAGGTTGGCAGAGACCTTCGAGATCATCGCGTCCAATCTATTATCCAACACCACCTAATCAACTAAACCTTGCAACCAAGCACCCTATCAAGTCTTCTCCTAAACACCTCCAATGATGTTGACTCCACCACCTCCCCTGGCAGCCCATTCTAATGGGCAATCACTCTCTCTGTGTAGAATGTCTTCCTAACCTCCAGCCTAAACCTCCCCTGGCACAGCTTGAGACTGTGTCCTCTTGTTCTGGTGCTGGTTGCCTGGGAGAAGAGACCAACCTCCGCCTGTCTACAACCTCCCTTCAGGTAGTTGTAGAGAGCAAGAAGGTCTCCCCTGAGTCTCCTCTTCTCCAGGCTAAGCAACCCCAGCTCTTTCAGTCTCTCCTCATGGGGCTTGTGTTCCAAACCCCTCCCCAGCTTTGTTGCCCTTCTCTGGACATATTCCAGCAAGTCAACATCCTTCCTAAACTGGCAATTTTTCCTGACTGGACTCTAGACATGTGTGCTAGGTGTTTTTTATCCAATCACATCTATACTGTGGTTATCCTTGGCTCCTTGCCTTTTGGAACTTCCCTCTCCTTGCTCCTCTTGGCAGCAGTTATCACCTTCTTCCTTCCTCCTTTCCTCCTTTCTTTTTTTTCTTTTTTTTGATATTCGTATCATGGCTGCTCTGGCTTGGAGCTGAGCACTTAGTTTTTTCCTTGCTTTTAATGATGTGAAGTCTTCAGACTACAGTTTAATGGGAGGTCAAAGGGCTGCTAATAATACTTGAAGTCTGGAGTTCAGAAGTCAAGTGGTTTTAGACTGCCATCTGGGTTCCAGAGAGAAAGAAAATTCAAAAAATCGTACCTAGTTTCTCCCTTCACCTTTGCAGGTCAGCCTGCAATGTTACAATAACAGTACTACTCATGTTTAACTTCAGCTCCTTCAACTGAGGGATACAACTGACTTATTTCTCTAGAGGGGTTCACATTTGAAGTTGATTTGCTTGAAGTCATAGATCAACAGGACTGAAAATGCAGCTGTTATGCTCAGTACAGCCCATTTTGTAACCCCCAGTTTATGCTCAAACTTCCACTATTCAGTGTTCAGTCAGGAACATCTAGCCCGAAATTTTCACTTCTGTTGAGTCTTTATCTGTACTTGGTGAAAAGAAGAAAGACTTTCTGAGAGCATGTCTGTATCTTTGTTCCTTCTTCTAGCAAAATATGAACCATAGGCTCTGATCTCAGATACATTAAAGGTTTAATTGTGAAATACTCCCCTATAAGAAAGAGTACCAGACCTGTACTGTCCACTTTTTCATTATCAGAAAGAAATTACCTTTGGATGTACTCCTTCTGTAAAGGGGGATGTACAGTGATCAGAAAACAACCTTGATATCTGCTCATTAATGTTTGGGTTATCGTGGAATAAAAATCTGCAGAGGCAGAGTTTCTACCACTCTGGCTTTCACTAACTGGCAGAGTCATCAGAAGGGAAAAATTATGTAGAACCAAACAAAGGAAGGAGCAAACTGAAAAAGGTCTTCCCACTTCTTTCTGCAGAAAGGACTCAATGTCAAGATGAAAATGTCTCTGATCCAGTTTGAGGATGCTGTTGGCCTTTTCGACCACCTGTGAACACTTCCAGCTCAGTCAAGTGATACAATTATTAAGAAGAATCATGCAGGTTTTGTGTTACTACCATATAATCTTCTCAAAATGTAACTTCAGAAGAAACATAAAAATAAAAATAAACCCCACGTATCTTGAAGAAAATTACTTTCCAGCTTTTGAAAATGTCAAAGTTAGAAAGAGGGAAGGTGAAAATAGGGGAAGGATAGCAGCAGGGTTCTGTTCATTATTTTGAAATTCACAAGATAATGAGTCTGAAATCTTCTTTTCCAGTCAGAAGACCTGCTTCACATGCTAGCATTATTAAAAAAAATTAAAAAGAGATTGTTACCTAGGGAAACGTACATATGTATATTAGCAGAGGGTGACTATGTCACTGCTGGAGTTTTCTACTTTCATTGATAGATATTAGATCTAACAGTGCTATCTGTGCGCAAATTCATAGAATCATAGAATCAGTCAGGGTTGGAAGGGGCCACAAGGGTCATCTAGTTCCAACCCCCCTGCCATGGGCAGGGACACCTCACACTAGATCAGGCTGGCCAGAGCCTCATCCAGGCTGCTCTTAAACACCTCCAGGGATGGGGCCTCAACCACCTCTCTGGACAACCCATTCCAGGGCTTCACCACTCTCACGGTGAAGAACTTCTTCCTTATGTCCAGTCTGAATCTCCCCACCTCCAGCTTCATTCCATTCTCCCTAGTCCTATCACTACCTGATAGCCTAAGAAGTCCCTCCCCAGCTTTCTCGTAGGCTCCCTTCAGATACTGGAAGGCCATAATAAGGTCACCTCGGAGCCTTCTTTTCTCCAGACTGAACAGCCCCAACTCTTTCAGTCTGTCTTCATAGGAGAGGTGCTCCAGCTGTCTGATCGTCCTCATTTTATAATGGCATATTGACTTAATAACTAATCACTCTTAGTCTCATGGTACCTTGATTTTAAGGAACTAGCTGGCACCCATAAATTCTTAAGCCTATAATTTTAATTTCAAGTAGATGTCAGGTTGGTATTTACTGTTTGGGGAGGATTATATGGCTGTGGTATATATAGAAGTTTTCAAAAATTAAGCTCAGAAATTAGATTACTTCACATTATTTTTTAAATTTTATTTTATCTCTTTCACAACCACACAGATCAATGTCACATTGGTATTATGCAGTCATGTTTTGTATCCGTGCCCACATACATTTTTATATAGTTGTATTTTGATTGCTATCATTATGTTTGTAATGGCTAATATAACAATGGTAGTTCCTGCACAGTCTCACCAAAATTAAACCAAAGACAGTATAGATAAGGTAAGAAAAGTGACCAGTCTTGGGTAAAGAGTTGATCTAAGTTGGGAATTTTCTCTTTTCCAAGTGTCCATGCATTTTTCTTCATTCTTCCAGAAAGTGAACCATTCTCAACAATTTTCTCATCCCTGTAAAACTACCTGAAGGCATGTGAGAGCCATATGAGAGACAACATTGTTAAGTATCTTATGAAGTAGGACTAAGAATTTTGTGGTATGATGGACACAAATGACAAGAGAATTTGTTCATTTGGCCAAGTGGTCTCTGAATGAAAAGGGTAACAGGAGTGAAATTTGAAGAAGGTGAGCTTTAATAGTTCAGGGGGCAATCATATTTGAACAACCAATTCCACTGAATTTTTCTCACTGGTCATCAAACCCCCTTCTACTATGTGCTTGTAAGCAAAATCACCATTGTGCTATGTGAAATTTACATTTGGGAAAGAATAAGGAAGTATCCCACAGTGACCTCATATAAAGCAAATGTTCATATACCAAAGCAATAGAGACATTCTCAAAGGATTTGTGGCATTGCTGTATGCCACATGCAATTCCCTCCCAACTCGACTTTCTTAGGGTATAATTTCTTCCTGAGAACAATGAATTCAGTGTGCATGCAGGGTAGATTCAAGTCATCACCCAGTGAATTGCATGAAATTGCCAGCTGAATATATAGCAGTTGTTACCACATGTGAATATATATTGCTAAATGCTTCTGTGGTCAAGCCCTTCAGTTTTGCAGTGTTTAGTAATGCTACAAAAAAGTGTGATAAAACTGAATTAACTCCTGCTTTCTCATTGAAAAAAAAGCAAAGTCTTGAAAATGAGATAACTGCTCTTAAACAGCTAGGGAAGATGATCACACAGTAGACGATTTTCTTCCAGATCCTGTGGCACTGAAAGACTGCATTTGATTCACATTAAAGCCATTTGAGTCAATTGCATTTCCAGACTTCAACATCTCATGGAATTGCCTTGTCATTGTGACAACTAAGAGAAAATGGGATAGGAAAAGGGAGGAAATTGCAAAGGTGAGAGGAAATTGGATCAACTTTGCTTGTCAGAACTATAACTTGTAGCACCCTGGATCAATTACCAGCATTAGCTGAAGCTGCCTCTCAACCAGTCAAATTTTTTGGAGGTAAAACAGGAGTTGGAAAACAGGGCTCCACCAACTTATCAAAGTCCCAGACCACCAAATCTTTCTTTCTCTCTCTTTCTGTTCTTCAGTGAGTACTGGATTGAAATAAAATAAAATAAAATAAAATAAAATTTTCTTTTAGAACAGGAACTGAGAATTATGCCTCAGGATAGATAATAATCAAGGGATCAGCTCACAGCTCTGAAATATGAGATGTTCAACATAAAATGCCAGTTTTGAGTATCAGTCTTTCTTACGTTTGGTTCAATGTTCCATCATCTTGACTACCGGGTATTAAAAATTTCTTACTGCCTGGGATATTTGAGTCAATCAGAGAGAACTTGTCATATATGTCTTCAAATATAAGCTTCTTGGAAGTACCCAATAAGCCTAAACATTTCTTTTTTTATTATTATTTGTTTTTTAATTGACAAAGGCTTTACCCAAATAATTTAAAAGTCTGGTGCTAAACTGTTTAGGCTTATGAAGATATTTAAGCATAGTAATCATTATAAATGTAGATTCCTAGGAAAAAAATACCATAAGGTTTTAAGACAACTGTAAGCATTACTTTTACAGAAATACAGACACAGCTGCTTAAAAGGTAGTTAAACCACCTTGTCCACCCGATTACAGCATTTACTATTCCTAATTTCAGTAGATATGTAGTGAAGGAATTTAGCTGTTGGTTTTTTTTTTTCTCTCTCTCTATTGTAAGAATATTCCCAAGCATTATTTTGCCTTAAAATGTACGAGAGGCTGAGGGAGCTGGGATTGTTTAGCCTGGAGAAGGGGAGGCTCAGGGGAGACCTTATTGCTGTCTAGAACTACCTGAAGGGTGGTTGTAGCCAGGAGGGGGTTGGTCTCTTCTCCCAGGCAACCAGCACCAGAACAAGGGGACACAGTCTCAAGCTGCACCAGGGGAAGTTTAGGCTTGAGGTGATGAGAAAGTTCTTCACTGAGAGTGTTGTTAGGCATTGGAATGGGCTGCCCAGGGAGGTGGTGAAGTCACCATCCCTGGAGGTGTTCAAGAGAGGATTGGATGTGGCATTTGGTGCCGTGGTTGAGTCATGAGGTTTGTGGTGACGGGTGGGACTTGGTGATCTTTGAGGTCTCTTCCAACCTTGGTGATTCGGTGATTCTGTAATATAAATTTTTTAAAAAATATTTTCAAAACAGCTGGGCTGTTTTGTATTTGTTTGTATTTGTTTGTATTTGGATTGATTTATTAATTTTATTTATATTTTTCATTTGTCATTCTTCAAAAACCATTCTGTCAGGTAAGTAATATTTGTGGTTCTCACTACGTTCCATGATGTTTCAACTACACATGCTGTAACAAACACATTAGAAAAAAGTTTTCAAAAAATTTATGTGCATGATTCAAACAGAATTTACTGCTGTCACGCTTCCTAACTTTTTCAATTTAGTCTGCACAGACTTTCTTGAGAACAAGTTATAGTTACTTTCATGATAAAAAAAATAAATTATTGTACTTAATGCATGAATATTAATGAAAACAACTTTTAATTCAAACATACAAATAATCATTTTGGAATGGCATACACTATTTTTTTAACTGGACATGAAAAAAACCACATCATGTGATTTGTACATGTCATGCAGATTAGCTAGCAAAGGTTGGATTTCAGATATTTTAAATCATTAAGCATAATGTAAACAAATTCAAAGCAGCTCATAAATGGACTAATGTCTATGAATTTTCTGTTTCTCTCATTCTTTGATGAGAAAAGACACAGATCTCCTTAGATAAGTGATAATTTGAATATTATGTATTCCATTCTGTGACATATTTTTGTCTGGATATTGACATGTCATACAGGATGATGCTTTTTTGGCGTCTTTGAATTAGGTAAAATAGTCTTTAATCTTTGCCTAAGTTGTTGTTGGCTACCATACAGTTTTTAATAAAAGCTTGTGTTGTTTTTTCTTGATAACTCTGTTTCTGTTGTGTGCTTTCCAAAGGTCTAGCAACAGGCTTATTCTGCTTCCTGTAGAACTATGTCAGTTCAGATTAAGAACATCAGAAAGATTAGATTTTGATATTTCCTTCTGAGTTGTCATCCTGTCCTTTAGTGAGCAAGGTCAAAACTTATCCTGAAAATTGATGGGAAACTTCAAGAATCTTTTCAGAAAGGATGTTGGGCAGCATAATTTATTGACTGATTTTCACTGGACATCATATAAATAGCCTCCTGCAATCAGAATTATACTCCAGGCCGTTATTTCTATTACAGAAAAAAACAAACCAAAACGAAAGAACAAACACTAAAATCCCCCAACCTAACAAAAAACCCAAAACAAACCAAATAACAACAAAACCCACAAATGTAATGACTTTAGACATTAGAGAAAGCAAATGACAAATCACACCTTAGAATTTTTAATCTGATGAAGTAGCTGTCCAAATATGCACCTGCTGTTCATTTTAAAACAGGAAATAATGTTCTAGTGGCACCAGTCATATATTAACCTGTCGACTTGTCACTGTGAATCTTTACTTAAGCAGATCTCATTACTCACCACTGAACATTTCAGATCTTCTTGTTCAAGTGGGGTCCAGATAATCCAGAGAATGGGGGTGGAGGGGTGAGGCAAAATTGGTATATATACTATCCTGTAGGAGTTAAAAGCAACAATCTAGACAAAGTACTCCTCAATGGAAGTAAAGAGCTGGAATATTTCACCTTGAGACCTTTAAGCACAAGATTTCTATTCCACTTTGTTTGTTTAAACATTCTTTAAGTTGCCACATGTGCTTGCAATCTAACCAGCAGGCTATTGAGATTCAGGTCCTGTCATTTATCTCAAAATAAATAAATAAATAAAGGAAAAAGAAATTTGGTTTTAAGGAGAGATAATTACTGTAAGAACACATATGGACTGAGCAGACTAACTGGGAAATCAACTTGTAGAATCATAGAATCATTAAGTTCATCAAGTTCAACAATCACCTTAGAATCATGGAACTGTCTGAGTTGGAAGGGATGTTTGAAGGTCATCTAGTACAACCCCTTCTGCAGGAAGCAGGGGCATCCTCAACTAGATCAGCTTGCCCAGAGCCCTGTCTAGCCTCACCTTGAATCTTCAGGGATGGGGCCCCAACCGTCTCCACAGGCAACCTGTTCCAGTGTTCCATTACCTTCGTGGTAAAGAACCTATTCTTAACATCCAATCTAAATCTGCTCTTCTCTAGTTTGAAGCTGTTGCCCCTAGTCCTATCACTGCAGGCCTTTGTAAACAGTTTCTCTCCATCCTTCTTGGAGGCCCCCTTCAGGTACTGGCAGGCTGCTCTTAGGTCTCCTTGGAGCCTGCTCTTCTCCAGGCTCAACAACCCCAGCTCCCTCAGACTGTCTTCATAGCAGAGGTGCCCCAAGCTCCCAGTTTTCTGATGTTATAATAATGTCTGGATTTCAGTGGCAGTTGGAATAGTAATATTATGTTTCCCTCAATTATACTTAATTCATTGATGAATCCTCTAATATGGCATATACCAGATTTAAGAGGACTATTTCATATATATATATAAACCAGGTTTTGACTCCAGTATTTAATTATTTAATTTTTTTTTTTTTCCAGTGAAATATCTAGTTAAATGTTTACCAATCAGAATTTCATTTATTTCTCCTGTTTCTAATATCTTTGTAACTTGTTATCTTGTATTTGCTACACACTTTTTCTTTTCTTTTTTTTTTTTTTTTTTTGGTCATATCTCTTGCAGTCATTATGGCACTTCCCAAACCCACTTATGAAGAGAAAGTGTAGAGAGATACTGAAAATGTATCAAAATAAGTGAAAAAATATAGCAACATATTTGTAAATAGGACAATTCAAAGGACAACTCTGCCATGGTGTGAAGACTAAGATCTTTACTAATGAATCTTTAAACTCTCTTTGGAAATTTCTGTTTGAAAAAAACAAATAATATAAGACATGAACAGTTAGAGGATACTAAGTGTGGCCCAGAAAGCCTTGCCATGAAAGATAAAGGCAGCAGTTAGTCAAGTTGCCTGAAATAATTTTTTTGCATAAAGTAGTGGTGTCACACCCTTAGTGTCTTAAACCTGAGACCTGGCACATGCCAATAAGGCTCAAGACTAAACTTTGCTTATGTTTAGGTGTTATACCAAACTCTTCCACCCCACCATTCTCTATCATCTGCAGCTGTTTTCAAGAATTCTGTTGTCTACTCCTCAGCGAGGAGAGAAACACATGGTGTTTTGGGTATAGAAATTTGTCCCAGCTCTAATAATTTACACTGTCAGGAAAAAACCCAATAATAATAATAAAAGGTTAAAACTTGAGACTATGAACCAGTGCCTACTCTAATTTAGCTAATCTAGCTGTTTTCTTTGGTTTTCTCCCTCCCTTGATGTGTTTTTGTTTGTTTTTCTTTTTTTTCTTAAAGGCTGTAGATTGCTTATACTAAAGAGTAAATAAAATCACACTTTAAATCATTGTTCTCAACCAACTGAGGCATACAATCAGCACTCACTCTTCCTTGTTGCAATAATAATAATAAAAAAATTACATTGAAACATGGAGTAAGCCATTTGATGATAGTTTTTGATAACTGATATCTTCCACATGATCATCCAGAGACCTTACTAACTTATTTCAATTAGCATGTCAAGCATAAATTTGATATATTACCAAGGCAGAGACAGGAAAAATGTAAAACTAAAGTTTTCTTGCCTAGATGGGATTAGTTTGAGAAGATAATGAAACTGCCAAAGTAATCTGAATGCTACAGGCAGAACGGGTGATGCCCTTTTTGGCTGACCTATTTTCTATTGGTGGCCTGTCATCATTCATAAAACATAATCCATAGAGTAACGTGAACAAAAGAACATCTGAAGGGACCAATGTAGATAAGAGAACCCAGGGATACCTCTGCTAATTATGAATACTGTCACGGGGTCATTCAACACCACTGGGTTTTGGATCTTTTCTCTCAAATTCTTTTGTAATTTAACCAAGACTAATCCCTTTGGGGAAGAAACAGGAAAATAATGAGGTTGTACTATCAGCAACAGTGTTTTAGGATTTTTATTTATTTCAGGGAATGACACATCTTCACAGAACAGTACTTGAGAGTCTGTTTCAGATTTTTATGTTTTTCACAGGATCACAAGATCACAGGATGTTAAGGGTTGGAAAGGACCTCAGGAGATAATAAAATCCAACCCCCCTGACAGAGCAGGACCAGATGGGTCTTGAAAGTCTCCAGAGAAGGAAACTCCACAACCTCTCTGGGGAGCCTGTTTCAGGCCTCTGTGACCCTCACAGTGAGAAAGTTCCTCCTCATGTTGAGGTGGAACCTCCTGTGATGTAGTTGATATCCATTACCCCTTGTCCTATCACAGGGTGCAACAGACAAGAGCCTGTCTCCTCCCTCTTGACACCCAGCCCTCAGATATTTATAGACATTTATTAATTTCTTTCCCAGTCTTCTCTTCTTCAGACTAAAAAGCCCCAGGTCTCTCAGCCTCTCCTCATGTTCCAGTCCCTTAATCATCCTCATAGCCTGTTTCTCATGATTTAGTCAGTTTAAGTGGAAGTGGACTAAGCAGAATGAGGTGAACTCTCCTTTTCTTTTCAGGTGCACATATGATAGAACTTAAAATAATTAATGTGGGAGAAGATCTTCAGAAGATCATGTAAACAATGGTGATGTTAATGATTTGGGTTTTAAATGGGTAGTAAAAATACTGTAGGAAAAAAAACCCAACCAAATAAAAATAAGCTGTTGCTAGGTCCATTGTAAAATTTCTCCAGTGTCAGAGAATATTTTGTGGTGTCAGCTGAAATCAGTAAAGCTGAAATCTAGTTTCCCTCAGATACAATATTCCCATCCTGGCAAGCTCAATTTACACATCTTGTCCTCATCTGACTCATTTTCTGTTGATATATATATATAATTGTTTTTTATCTGATTGACTGAGAAATACATCATATTTTGAATAAAAAATAATCAATAATATGACTGGAGCACTCCATTCTTGAGGAAATCAGTGTGTGGGAGGAGAGCAGGGGAGGATTTTGTTATTATCTTTTGCTTCTGTGAATCTTATGTATTCCAGAAATTCTGCTCTGAATAGGAAATATAACACATTGAAAAAATCAGTAAAACTTGTGTTTCTGGGTTTTTTTAATATGGTCTTAGATTTATGTCTGATTTGCTGTGCATACATTGTTAAATTCATAGCATTTAAAGCAGAAAAATGTTGAAAAATTAGATAATATACAGTGGGTCTTAGGCTAGAACTATATTAAAATCATAACTTACAGTTACTGACAGAAATCTGCCCTGGAAAAATTCTTAAGTCAAGCAAGGACTTTTTACATAATCCAACCTATATTATTATTATCATTATTATTATTATTATTGTTGTTATTATTATTGTTATTATTATATTTTAAATTTTGTATTTTTATTTATCTAATTGAAGGCTGATTTTTTGTAATACAGCATAAATAATTCTCAGACTGATCACACAAATGTTAGCAATGAATATGTACGTATTATACATATATCAGAGAAGCTGTCATGTAGCACCTGCTCAATTTAGAATAAAATGTTAGTGTTCTATGCCTCAGTCTGATATTAATAGATTGAGGCATTTTAGACAAATCACTTCACTATTCATGCCTTGTTTCTACAGCAAACATTTGCCTATGGTTTCTAATTAGAGAGGATTTCTGGAGCCAGTGATGCCAAATTACTTTTTTTGTATAGCTCCTAGCAAACCCAAAGCTATAAGTAAGATTGAATATACTTTCCTAAAAGATCTCAGTACAAAGCAAAAGCACGTTTCAGCTGTGCAGCACTCTTGATTGTTCTCAAAAGTTTCAGAATTCTGTTTTTGCTTTTTGCATTTGACTCTGTAGCATGCTGTACAAAGTGAAGTGACACTGTAGAAATTTGCTCTATGAAATGTTAAGCACTACCAGCTATTTGCTGTGTCCTGTCAATATTTGCAAATTGTCTTTGTACTGTGTTCTTCCTGATATTTAACTTAATCTGTTACTCAATGCTTAGCCTTCAAGAGTCACCTCTGCACTGGTTGAAGTGCTTGTTTCAGCACACATTTCAGTTTCTGAAATATCTATCCAGCTGAAATGATCCCTCTTTGCATTTTGATTTTGTTACTGACCATTTGATCAACTTGTTCGCACATTTTTTTAATTGCCTACCAATCCTACTCAGTGCCAGCTCCTTTACAGTGAATGTGCTATGCAGGATGTTTTCAGATACAAAAAGCAGAGGAAATCTGAATGACAAGATATTTTTCCTCTATAAGCTTTGATCAGCAGATCTGTTAAGTTCCCTCTGTTTGTCTTGAGATCTCAGAGAGGAACATGTGCTTCTCATTTGCAGTAGTATATAGTATTAAGAGTGTGCTCATTCCTACAATGAAAAGGCAAAAATAACAAGCATTCAGGACTGGGACAATGAAAATTCAAATTAGTCACAGAGTGGGGAAGGATGCAACAGAGGATTTAGAACTGGACTCGCTGAATAGACATGAGGCAAACAGGATTCTGCTGCTTAAGAAATTTTGGCTTGTTAATCTCTCTTGCTGAGGAGGCAGAGGAAAGCCCAGGTGTGCTTTAATTCCCAGCCTCTTCAGGGAAACACTCTCAATGTGTTTATTAAGCTGTGTGGGTAACAGCATTTAATAAACTGTTTTCAAACATTAAAGTTATTAGAATCGTAGAATCCCTTAGGTTGGAAAAAAGCCTTTAAGGTCATTGAGTCCAACCATTATCTAGTCTATGAAGACTGGTAATAAACCATGTCCCTTAGCACCACATCTATGCATCTTTTAAATATCTCCAGGGATGGTGATTCCACCAGCTCCCTAGGGAGCTTATTACAGTGCTTGAGAACCCTTTCAGTGAAGCAGTTTCTTCTAATATCCAATCTGAACCTCCCTGGTGCAACTTGAGGCAATTTACTCTCATCCTATCACTTGTTACAAGGGAGAGGAGATCAACACACACCTCATTGTAACTTCCTTTCAGGTAGTAGTAGAAAGTCGAAAGGTCCACCCTCAAACTTCTTTTCTCCAGGCCTTACAACCCAATTTCTCTCAGGTGCTCCTCATAAGGCTTGTTTTTCAGAACCTTCACCAGCTGCACTAGCCTCCTCTGGGCCAGCTCCAGCATCTCAGTGTATTTCTTGTAGTGAGGGCCCCAAAATTGAACATACTACTGAAGGTGTGACTTCGTTCTATACTGTAACACAGTTCTGCACACTACAGTATAGTAAAGACATTGGGGTTGTGAAGCAGAGAAGAGCAGTAAGGATGTTGAGGGTTTTCGAGGGCATGTCATACAAGGAACTGCTGAGGGAGACAGGGTTATTCATTATGGAGAAGAGAAGGCTAAAGGGAGATCTTACTGTTCTTTAGAATTACCTGAAAGGAGGTTGCAGTAAGTCTGATGCTGGTCTCTTCTCCCAAGTAACTAGTGATAGGACAAGAGGAAATGGGTTAAACTTGTGCCAGAGGAATTTTAGATTGGACATTAAGAAAAACTTTACTGAGAGAGTAGTGAGGCATTGGAACAGGCTGCCCAGGGAGGTGGTGAAGTTGCCATCCCTGGAAGTGTTCAAGAAGCATGTAGATGTGGTGCTTCAGGACATAGTTTAGTGGTCATGATAGCTGGGTTACAGTTGGACTCAAGGATCTTAAATGTGTTTTCCAGCCTTAGTGGTTCTATGATTCTATGAGTACAGGGAGGCATTCACTTCCCTGGTCCTGCTTGTCATAGTATTCCTGATACAGGCCAGGATGCTGTTGGCCTTCTTGGCCATCTGGGTACTCTGCTGGTTCATGTTCAGCTGGTGGACAGCCAGCACCTTCAGGTCTTTTTCTACTGCACAAAGGTCAGACTAAAAGGCCTGTTACCCCATATCTCCCTTCCAGCCCTTCTTGTTGATGGGTGCCACATTTGCCATTCTCTAGTCCACTAAGAGCTCTCTAGATAGCTAAGACTGCTCATAAATGATGGGAAGTGTCTTGGTGAGCACTTCCACCAATTCTCTCAGTACCCTTGAAAGTATGCCATCTAGCCCCACAGAGTTGTGTATGTCTAAGTGGTGCAGCAAGTAGCTAACCTTCCCCCCTTGTGTTATTTGGGCTTCATTCGGCTTCCCATCCCTATTATTCATCTCAGGAAGATACATACAAAGAACATAATCTCTCCTATTTTCCCTGAGCTGCAACCAAATCTCTCTATTCAGCCAGGCCAGCCTTCTTGCCCACTGACTTCAGCACAGGGGCATGACCTCTTCCTGCACCTTTAAGACATCCTTCTTGAAGAATGTCAATCCTTCCTTCATTCATGCCAGTCAGAACTGACTCTTCTCCAACAAATAAGAACACTATCATTTTATGATTGCTCTCCCCAAGATGGCCTCTAACCATTACATCACCCACAAGTCCTCCGTTCACAAGCAGTAGGTCCAGCAGCATGCCTTTCCTAATTGGCTTCATCCCCAGATGCGTCAGGAAGCTACCTTGCACACACTGTAGGAACCTCCAGGACAGCCCTCTCTCTGCTCTATTGTATTTCCAGCAGACATCAGGGAAATTGAGGTCTCCAATGGGAAAAAGAACTAGTGATTGTGAAACTTCTCCCAGATGCCTAAAGAATATTTTATCTGTCTCTTCATCCTGGTTGGGTGGTGTATAACAGACTCCTGCCATGGTATCTGTCTTGTTAGCCTTCTCCCTGATTCTTATCCATGAACACTCAACCCTATCAT
This sequence comes from Dryobates pubescens, assembly GCF_014839835.1. Taxonomy (NCBI): domain Eukaryota; kingdom Metazoa; phylum Chordata; class Aves; order Piciformes; family Picidae; genus Dryobates; species Dryobates pubescens. Next base: position 32,405,959 of record NC_071616.1, read on the forward strand.
CACCATCATTAAGCTCAAGACAATCAAAACACTCCCTGACATACAGGGCCAGATGTTTGCTTAATCTAAGAGTGAAATGGGGAGAGACAAGTAGTCCCTGCCACTTGATCGTTTATGGAAGGAAATTACTTGTGCCAGGGTTTGGAACAGGGAGATTCTGATGAATTGTGACACTGATCACCAGACCTAGATTGGGATATATGGTCTGTGACTGCTGCATTCTCACATTCCTGAAATCTTACTGCAATAGTTACAAACAAATATTATTTCACAGAGAGGCAGGAAGGGGTAAGAAGCCTGTGTATTTTTACTCCAAACACATGGCCCTTTTACTTGCAGCCTTTGGTCTCTGTGCTAGGAATTCCAATAAGATACTACTTGTGCTTACATACTTGTGCTTTTAGGTTTTGTTGTGCACTCTTCATGGCATGTGAGCACAGGCCTGCTAGTAGTTGAGATCAGCAGCTGAGGCATTAATTTCTTTCCTGCAAACTAACAAACAGCTCTTTGTTAACAGCAACTTCTAGCTGACACTTCAGACAAATGCCATAAAGAACGTTGCTTATTCTACAGTGACATTTTCAAATGCTTCAGGATAAGAGATATGACAGAACAGGAAAGTTCAAAAATTGTCAAATGTTGTGCAATAAGGAAATAATAACATAACACCATTCATTTGTGATAATGGCACTACTATGAGGATTCTGTACTCGAGCTGAATTTTAGTCTTATGTGTGAACTAAATTTGCCACTGCGATAAGCTTTCACAGCTGTACTGAGATTACAGGAGCTTTAGAAGTCAGCAGCAAAACTGAATCCACTTCTTTTCTTTTGTGACTTTGGTCTTAGGTCATAACATATGCTTTCTAAACCCAGTAACATACGGCACACAAAACATGTTAACAGCCACAGTTTTGGTGGAGTTCCCATGCATACAGTTGGTTAATTAGCCACCCAGCTACGTATGGACATTCAAATACCACAGGCATATCAGGACTAGCTAAGCTGTGCAGGTCTGCATGCTCTAACATTTGCATTAATGTTCCTGTAATGTCCATTCACCTAAATTTCTGAGATGGGAGATTCAGTAAAAGAGGAAAGATTGTTTGCACAGCTGAAGGTATTTGCTTTGCTTGAGAAAACAAATCTTCTCTTTGTCCCCTAAGATGTAAAGAGAAGTCTTCTACACAGTTTAAAATAGTTTCAGGAAGACAACTAGGTTATTTTCTGTTACCCCTGTATTTCACACATTGTATCAGACTCATCTAACTAAGTTATATTCCTGCATCATTCACAATTTATTTATTTATGTTTTGTAAGTATCATCTAAGGCAGATTTCTGTGCCAGTATTATACACTAATAGGACTGATAGGTTGAAATAAATACTAAAAATTTGTAGCCTAAATGTGACCATATGTTCTGTTTTATATATTGGACTGTATACTCAGTCCTCATACAGGGTGTGGCATGGACAAATATTAATTCTGCCACTGCCCTGGTGAGGGCAGCTCCAGGGAAATGCTTAGAGTTCCTTATCTGCAATTTTTAGGCAAACTGAAAAATATCTTGTTGATAATTTAGAAGAAATTCTGTAAAAGCAGTACTAGGAATAATAATAATGCAATAGTTGTCTTTTAGTCACTTCATTATAACAAAAACCCAATCAAACAAAAAAAGATTGCCATGCCATTAATGTAAAGATTGGATATCTGCATTCTTTTTTCACGTACAGTAAATACAAACTTATGTAGATATCTTTAACATCATAAGGAAGATATTCTCAGAAAGTGGTTAAAGCCTCAGGCTACACTTCACAGGTTTGATCATACTGGAATTATCTAAAGTAAAGATTATTCCCTTTTGACAAGAGAAATACATCAACTGACAATAAATAAATGCTGTTTCCTGTTTTCTTGAAAGTAGTCTTACTGTGTGTCTTCTTGATATCTGAGTATTCCTGAAAAACTATGCAGTCGTCTGTTGTGTATTATTTTTAAGTGCGATACGTGACTTCTTTCCATATCAGATATGTCTACTTGTTTGACTTCAATGGTTTCAAATTGGCATGCTTTGACCAAGTTAGTAGAATGAAATGGGCATTCTTGGTTGTAGATTCATTCTAGGTATGACAGATAATAGTTGCAGAAGACCAATAACTTTTAGATAATATGTTAGTCTATTTTCTCTATTTCTATGATTAGAAACATTACAGTTGAATTAGTAGAAAAGGGTTCTTCATAGGTGTTGATCAACCCTGGTAGGCAGCTAACCCTATCATAACACCTCACTCGCCCCCCTAGTTGGATGTGAGAGACTATTAGGAGGGTAAAATGAGAAAACTTGGGAAATAAGGACAGTTTAATAAGTAAAACAAAAGTTATGCATGCCAGCAAAGAAAAATTTAGGAATTTGTTACTTTCTTTCCATTGGTATGCAGGTGTTTGGCCATTTCCAGGAAATCAGAAGGATGAAGAAAGAGGAACAGCTTTGCATAAGAGTCAGATACTTGTAGAAAAAGAAACAAAAACCTTGTCTGAGAATAATATTTCTCTTTCATAAGATTAATGGGTGTATTTAATTTAACTTTTTATTCATACATCCATTCACAACATACTGTATGGATTAATTTGTGACACTGCAATGTAAATGTGGATCCTCCAGTTTCTAACACATAGGCACATTTCATTTGGCTACAGCCAGATTTTGTGGTTCAGGCACTTCGTGATGTGCCTTGCTTCCTAGATTTATTAATACTTCATGTTATGCAAACTATATATACACATTTCCCTCAAGTCATAATGTGCTTCAGTTAGGCAAACCAAGTGATGGGAAAAGTGTCAGGTTCTAATATGGGGAAACATTCTCAGTTCCTGCATTATCTGAGAAGTTGCCACAATGTCACTGTTTTGCCTTATTTTACTCTCTACTTCTAAGAGAAATTAATATGGATGGAAGAAAGAAACAGTGCTTCCCAGTGCTTGAGACTGTTCATTCTGCTTTACCAATAAAAAAATATGAGGAATTTTTGGTTATTCATTTATGGTTTGTTTCACACTTTGGCAATGATCATGTGGCAATTTCCCACCCCCTCTACCCCCTGTATATATTAATTTAAATGCTTTCCACAGTTTTCTTTGCATGAAAATGGTAGCAGGTTTCACACAATAAATAAGAAAGCTTGTAAGACTTTTGTATTTGCTTTTAACTGTTGTGGTTATATCATGGTAAAATAAATTTACTCATATTTGCTTCAGTTTTATTCTCCCACATAAACCACTGTAACGGTTTTTTTCTGTTGGGTACTAATGAAACAAAAAGTAAACAGAATTTGTACAGGAGTGAAAATCAAAAGCAAAACACAATGTGGCATTTTATTACCTATTGTCCACATAATATAAATCTAAGATACCAACTCATTAACCTAAGAGGGAGTTTTTACTTAATTGTGTTTATCTATAGGGCCAGTCCACTCCAGCTATACACAATGACCATTCTTCACCTCCTCTTGTTGATATTTGCTGACTCAGACACTGCCCAGTGAACCACACCTTCCTGGCATCTGTTGGACTATGAAGTGAAAGTCCATGTGACGGTTGTTTTATAGTCATGTTCAGAGAATGTCTGTCACAGAAGCCAAATCTATCATTTGTTAACAAGCCACTTCTTTTCTTAGCAAGCTCTACAGAAAACAAACAAACAAAAAAACCTGAACAACACCATGCTCCCCTCCCCTTCCCCCCAAGAGAACTAGCTGGCAGAAGCATTCAGTAAATGAAATTAGTATCATTTGCCCCCCTTCCCTGCAATCTTGCTCAACAACATGTTTAAGGTCACATAGCTATATCATTAAATACTTCTGAAGCAACTGTTACTGTTATATAACTGTTTTATAACTGCTTCTGAACTTTTTTCCTTCTTATTTTTTCTCTCTCTTTGTTTTTAAATTTTATTTGTAAAGAAATAGTTACAGACTTTCACTGCTAGAACTAAGTAGTGGTAGCAGGTGACTGAAATGAAAAACAAAGAACATTGAAACATTCCTATTCTATCTGATTCCTACAGCATAGATTCATATGAACTAACTATTTTATATTTTTCTCTTGGTATTTTTTTAGACTTATAAAGCTAAAATAACACAAAAGAAGAACTTTGGTCTTCTGTTGGCAAAGCCATTGGCCAAGTCCTTCTTGAGGAATGTCCAGCCTTCCTGGACCCTTGGCCCTTCAGGACAGCCTCCCAATAATATCGGTTAACCAGTCTCTTAAACAAGCCAGAGTCTGCCAACTGGAAGCCCAAAGTGGCAGTTCTACCACCCCTCCTCCCTCAGTTGAGAACTCTGTCATTTTCTGTGGCAATAGGACTACTGTCAATGGTGAAATAGTGCCCAAATTCCTTTGAAGTCTTTTTCCACCTGGGAGAGTAATGTTTTCTTGTAACAAGGTACCACCCTTGAATTTTCCAGGGAATGGCAGGTATTCTTTTTGCCATGTTTTAGTATTTATATAAATGTGATACATTCCATTTACTTGTACATAAATATCTGCAACACTCATGCAATTTTTATTTTTTTTTAAAATACGTATACTTCCCTTCCTTATATATGCCTCTTGTCTATTGTTTTTAAGAGTAAATAGAATAGAATAGAATAGAATAGAATAGAATAGAATAGAATAGAATAGAATGTTGGCTTTGATGTACTTCTTGTTTCAAGTATCAGAAACATAAGTTTGCATCTTTTGGACTCCTTCTCTCTCTGACCACTTGACATATTCATGCTGATTGTGCTGATGTTAGCTGGGATATAGTTAATTTTCTTCATAACAACTGGTATGAAGCTGTGTTTTGGATTGGTGCTGAAAACAGTGTTGATAACACAGGGATGTTTTCATTATTGTTGAGTACTGCTTACACAAAGTCAAGGACTTTTCTGCCTCTCACACCACCTCACCAGCATGTAGGAAAGGGTTGTACAAGAAGTTGAGAGGGAGACGCAACCAGAACAATTTACCCCAAGTGATCAAAAGCATGTTCCATACCATATGACATCAGATTCAGCATACAAAGCTGGAAGAAGAGGAAGAGAACAGACATTTGAGGTTACGGTGTTTGACTTCCAAACTAACCATTATACGTAATGGATGACTGCTTTCCTGGAAATGACTGAACACCCACCTGCTGATGGGACACCATAAATGAATTTTTTGTTTGTCTTGTTTTGCTTTGCTCTGTGTGTGCCCTTTTATTTCACAAAATCATAGAAGCAAAGAATGTTAGGTGGAAGGGACCTTCAGACATTGAGACCAACCTCCCTGAAAAAGCAGGATCACCCAGGACAGGCTGCACAGGAACACATGCAGACTGGTTTTGACAGCCTCCGGAGAAGGAGACTCCACAGTCTCTCTGGGCAGCATGTTCTAGTGCTCCATCACCTTCACTGTAAAGAAGTATCTTCCTGTGTTTTATTTCACTGGTTTCATTTCAAGCTTTTGTTTCTTTCAACTGTATTGAATGCTTTATTGTTACAAGGAATGTTTCTCTAACATTATTTACATTGATGACATTCACTTTTTGAAGTATTCATGGAAATGCTAGGTAGTAATACCTGGGTGATCTGAGTACAGTTCAGAGATAAAGAAATCCAGTGTTTCTTACTGATGTTTGTAGATTTAGAGCTCTCTGTTCTGAAGATATTTGAACCCTGCTCATCAGAAATTGTCCAGTATTGTAAATTATTTTTTTCCCCTGGATATGTTGGCACCAGTCTAGTTACAAAGACACTAGTGAGATTTTGTTCCTAAATATTTATAAAGAGAATAGGACTTCTTAAAAATCAAGACTTTTTAGACTTGCAAAGTATCATTGTGCCATACACACATAATGTTGTATCTGATTACAAGAGGATGCAACCACCTGTCATGAAATTTCCAAGGGTGAGAGATCTAATGATGAATGAAAAAAAATTCATATTTCCTCACTGCACAGCTGTTTAAATCCCTAAAGACCTTACTTTCCCCTCGTCTATTTTAATTCAGTTTTCACCTGAACTTTTTCAATCACAGAAAGGAGGCCAGGTGACAGATACATCCCCAAGATACTTTGAGTTTTGTCATGCAATTAGAGATGTCTTTAACACTTTTAAAAAAATATTTCCAGCAACACAGAGTCTGTTTCAACTGTGTTTGTCAATTTCAACAGCAGAAGCTAATCGAGTTTTAAGGATTCTTCCAGAAAGTTACATAAATTCACTCTTCTAACTAATCAAAATAAATTTGAGAATGAGTGTGAATTTTTTCCATGCAGAAACAAAACTAGAATATTTAAAGACCATAATGATTCTAATTCGTAGTATTGTAAAACCTTAGAATGGCTTAGAAGGCACCTTAGAGGTCATCTGCTCCAACCTCCCCTCCATGGGCAAGGACACCTCTCAACTGGACTCCGCTGCTCAAGGCCTCAACCAACCTAATCTAGAACCCCCCCAGGAAGGAAGCATCCACAACCTCCCTGAGCAACTTAGTCCAGAATCTCACCACTCTTGTACTCAAAAACTTCCTAAGATCCAGCCTAAACTTGTTCTCCCTCAGCTTGTTGCATTGCTAGATACCTTTATGAAAAGTCCCTCTTCATCCTTCCTGTAAGATTTCTTCAGGTATTCGAAGACAGCTATAAGTTTCCCCCAGAATATTCTCTTCTCTAGGCTGAACAACCCTAGCTCCCTCAGCCTATCCTCATAGTAGAGGTGTTCCAGCCCTTGGATCATCCTTGTGGCCCTCCTCTGGACTCACTCCAACAGCTCTGTGTCCTTATGTTGAAGATGCCAGAACTGGATGCAACATTTGGGGTGGGGTCTCACAAGAGCAGAACAAAGGGGAAGAAGCACTTCTCTTGATCCACCACACTCTTCATTTTAGGATCCAATATGCTTTCTGGGCTGCATGAATGTACTGTCTACTAGTGTTGAGCTTCTTATCAATCATTATAGCTGTCTCTTTCTTTGGAGCTACCCTCAATATACTCTGCACCCTGTCTGTGTTTGTGCCTGGGGCTGACCCAACCTAGATACAGGACCTTGCACTTGGACTTGTTGAACCTCATGCAGGTAGCACTGGCCCACTTCTCAAGCCTGGAAAGACCCTTCTGCATGACATCCCTTCCCTTACGTGAGTCCACCTCACCACACAGATTGGTGGCATCCACAAACTCTCTGAGGGTGCACTGAATGGCACTGTTCATGTCGTTGACAAAAATGTTAATCAACACTTGACCCTGTACAGATCCCTAAAGAACTCCACTTGTCATTGATCTCCACCTGGACTGTTGATCTCAACCCTTTGAGTCCATCCATCTAGCCAGTTCCTTATCTATCAGGTGGTCCATCCATCAAGTCCATGTCTCTTTATCTTAGATACAACAGTGTAAAATGCCTTGCACAAGTCCATTTGCTCTTTCCATATGTACCAGAGATGTAGCTCTGTTGTAGGACACCAGATTTGTCAGGCACAATTTGCCCTTAGTGAAACCATTGGCTTTCACTGATCACCTTGGTTTTTTTCCATGTTTATGAATGAAAAAACAGCCTGAACTTCTTTTCATCTGTATTATGGACGAATTCTTATTAACTTTGTTAACTCACTTAAAATTTTTTATGTGTCAGTGCCAAGCTGTCATTACCAGACTTATGAATATTTAAGAAAAACTCTAATCAGTTTTAAATCCCTCAATCTGATTGTAACTGGACATGGGTCAGAAAATATTTCAGTTCTTGTATATCTCAACTTGATTCTTAGGAAATGGTATATTGTTGCATGAGTTAGACACCTTGTAATCTTAAACTGCGTAGTGGTCTGGGCACATTTCTGTGTGTCAACAGGTATATAATCAGATTTAACAAGGCATGAGTTAAGACAGGATTGAAAAGTGAATTATAAGGGTAATAATAATGATCAGTACATGGTTTCCTGAAAACAGAATTCCTTTTTTTTTTAACTTATTATTATTTAATTGCAAAGATGATTTGAAATCTGAAACTGTTTTCAAGAAAATTTGCTATTTAACACTTGAATAAAAAGTGAGAATGAGTAGATAAAGTTAATTGTAAATAATAAGGAAGGGTAGATCAAAATAAAATATAGAAATAAGATACAAAAGATGGAAAATACCACAAGCAATATGAAATTAATCATGATCACTTTTAAAGACGAATAAATCTGATCCTCATGCATAAGAACTATGTCAACATTTATTTACTTTTTGAAGAATTGTTTCTCCTTTGAAATGCAAATCTCTTACTTGGTGTTTGGTTTGATGGGGGAGTTCACTGATTTTGTTTGTCTGTGTTTTTCGCTTTTTTCCTGAGAGGCTTTTTCCATAGAGGCTTTGAATTGATTTTAAAGAAGATTTTAAATGTTGTGCTCAGTTTTGAAAGGTCAGGTCATGAAATGCAGACTGTGGCAGTTAATTATAGTGTGAATCTGCTTCATGGAGCAGTGCTGATATTGTGACAAGCAGAGTTGGCAGTGTAGGGGTTGCAGCCTTGTGTTGAACTTGGCAGTTCTGAGAAATTCATTCAGCTACTGGTCTGCTAACATGGGATACTGGAATAAGAGGATAGATCAACAGAGGGGTGCCTTAGTTAAAGAAGCTGAAAGTCTGAATCGCTAAAATAACAGAGCAATGATGTCAATCATTGATATCAATGCTTAAAAAAAGAAAATGTTTCATCTGTTTATGAACTAAGTAAATCTGCATATAATAGAATCTGCAAAGCCAAAGGTATTAGAGGACAAAGATCTTTTTAGTGTCTACAAGTATATAAAAAACTAGGAAGTCATATGGTTATTTCCCATGTGACTAGATAAAAGAAACCTTGAGCCATTAAGACTATTCACATTCATAATATTTTCATTAACAGTGGGGAATTTGCTTCATTTGAATACGCAACTTGATTCAAAAACTGCAGTTAAGGATCATTTCTTTCATGCATATGTCACATGCTGACTTCAAAGGGAAAGGAACAAAGAGACCCAGACATGTAATACTCTCTAAATTTTGTTCATTTCTCTTTGCCTTCTCTGCTGGCCACAGATATTTTAGTATTAGATTCTATTCCCTCTTATGTCTGTTGTTATCTGATGATTCATTATTAATCTGTGATATCACTTAGTGAGGTCAGTACTGAAAATGTCATTCTAAGTATGCAGCTATCAAAGGCTGAAAACAGTTCTACACATCCTGTGTGGCATAGAGCTCCCTGTTATAAGGCTTTTGAGGCCTTTGTGCCATTCTAGAAAGGATACACAAGCCTTACAGTAGCCATTCCCAGTGAGGTTTCTCAGAGAATGAGCTCCTGAGCCAGGTAAATGTCCAGAGTTCAAGAGATTAATTAACACTGATGACTTAGAGGTGGATCAGACAGTGAGTACTACACAGGAGTTAATTAGGCACAGACTGGCTTAGGTGAGCTCATCAACTTCAAGGAGAAGAGAGTTCCCCTTGAAAGGCACTGTATTGTAATGATCATAAGCTAATACAGTTCAAAAGCTGAGTCTCCTTATGCCAGAGCCTCCAAAAGCAGATTCCTTAAGAATGATAATGAACAAAGGTCTGTTGAATAAGAGTCAAAATGAAAGATGAGAAAGAACAACAAGAAAACAGTGTTTGCTTAATATCCTGTTGCTTGTTATTTACAGATTTCATAATGGAATGGTAGCCAGAAAACACAGGAGTTTTAGTTGTGTTAACTGAACTAGAAAACAGGTAACTCCTGAGAAGCTTGGGCGGTGTTGGATTGGTGATGGGTTGGACGCGATGATCTTGAAGGTCTCTTCCAACCTGGTTTATTCTATGTATTCTATGTATTCTATTCTACTTTGCAAGCTGCACCTAAGAAGGATTTAAGTTTTCTTCAATACATACATTCAGATTCATGTTTAGTCTAGTCTCTGAAAGAACAATTGTCAGAAATCTAAATTGGGTTTAAGAATTTACCTTGGGCTGTAAAATTCCAGAGCAATTGGATAGGTGCTTGAAAACAAAATCACATGAAATATCCAGGCAAAATACAGGGAAATTTAAATTCACAGATGAAGCTGCAAATTAATGTAAAAATTGGGTTCAACCCAATTCTTCTGTAATTTAGTCCCTTGTCCTATTCAAGCAGTCTTCAGGAAACTATTTAATTTCTCTTAGGATGGTATTGGAATAGGATTTTCCCATTCAGTGTTGCAGTCACTGTTCAGAAGGCAGCTGCTGGACATGCGCAGAGTGCATGATTCCTTAGCTGACCAGTTCCTTAGCACACTGCATAGAGCAAAACAATAACATTCCATGTGAGCCAAGAACGACTGGCACCCTTTGATTGGAACACGCTGCAGAAGCCACTTCCTTGATATGCTGGCACCTCTTACTGGGAAAATATTTTAGCTTACGTATGCGGTTGGATTTTACTGGTTAAGTGGCTGATAAAAAAAGAGTATAAAAGCACCCACTCCAAGCTAGAAGGCAATTTGATGGGTTAGGCTACTAGGGACTTCTGCTTCTGTTTATCAGCGACTTCTTCTGTCTAGGTCTTTGGTGTAGGGACACTATGAGGGATATGCTTGGGACTTCTGTTAGCTGCTTTGTCTGTTAAGGGCTTCCAGGACTTCTCTAAGTGGGACTCTGACACTCTCTAATGCAAGGGATTCTATAACACAGCAATAAAGGGCTTCTGGGATGACTTCTGAGATTCTCTGCTCTCTGCATTTCTGGAATCTCATTGCTCATGGCAATGGGGTTCATGCCTTCATTGATCACCCAATGGTGGCCCAAACCAGAAAGAAGAACAATTCAAGAACTTTCATCGGTATTAAGACTAACCAGCATTCCTGTGTCACCAGTTTCAAGGGTTATTTTTGACAGAGATAGTATAAAGAAGGGGAAAAATCATGAAAGAAGAAAGTATATTTGAACAACAGGAAATAGAATTAATGGTATGAATTTCCTGAAGTGTTGTTAATAAGCTGTAGAAATGACTGCAACATGTTAGAATATTGCTTCACTTAAAGAGTGGTGAGTATCAATCACAGACTGAAATCAAAGCATGCAATACTAGATGCATAGCAGAAGGTATACAAGAAAAAGAATTGTAAGAACTATAGTTTTGGGGTTGTGTTGTGTTGGGTTTTGACTTTTAATCAGATAACCAGCTTTCTACTCTGAGCTTTTGTAGATTGTAGAGCACACACTCTACAACTGAATGATAGATTGCTAAGGAGCAATTTCAAATCAAAGTAAGGTAGCATTACTTCAGGCCTCAATAGAACTATACCTTAATACTCTCACACCTCAAAAAAGACATTTTAAAAACTGGGAAGACAGACAAGAGCCGCAAAGAAATTAATTTTCTTTAACAGAAATATCTGTTTTTTTGGCTGAGGTAAGAGGTACTTTACTGGTGTTCACTGATTGTATTGTAGCCGGAGTCTTCACATTCTGAGTTAGCTTGCTGCTCCCAGAGCTACAGGCTCAGCACGGGGAAAGAACTGATGTGACTGACAGACCTTACTCTTTCTGAAAGATGGAATAAAAGAGACCAGTAATTACCAGTTTGCCTTGACATATTTTAAGCAATTACCCAAGCACTGAAATGTCATTCAAAATAACAATATTTGCTGATTTAAAAGGTCTATAATTTTAAAAGGTGAGCAGTTTCTATGGAACTAGAAGTCAGAACCTGAAGTAGAAAAACCTTAGGCGTTGCAAACTCTTTCTTGATCTTTCCCTCCAGTTAATTTAGGGGAGTTAAGCTGCATCTATCTAACTATGTCTTTATTCCTTTTAATTTCATCTTCCTCCAAATTTAGCAATTACCTGAAAGCAACCATGAGTCCTTTGCTTACAGAGCTGGATTTACCAGAGAGGCTTCTTGCATTTTCCATCTCTTTGCCCTCTAGATCCCATTAAAGAGAAGCTGCACAGCACATGTGTTTCAAACCTCCTCAAAAGGTACCTTGTGCTCTTGTGAATTTTATCATAATGAATTGAATAAATAGAGCCCCAGATTCTTGTCTTTTGGCAAAACTTTACATATCTCTGGTGCTTTCCATTTAGTATGGGGGAGAAAACAAAGGAAAGCAAAAAATACTTGAACTCCAACTGGTTGTACTAAACATGGAGTGGGAGGGGATGAGGGGGAGTATCCTTTGCTGACCCCCTTTGACAATTTACTTACAATAGTAAGCCATGCGACTTCATTAGTTGCTCTTCACTAGACAATATTGATGCCTTCTCAGCAAGCCCACACACCATGTGTTCTACTCAGCTAATTACTGCTATATTTCTATCTTATCCTATTTCACAAATCTTCAAGCTAACTTTCACAATTAAATGGTCTGTGACAAATTCTTTGTGCTTTACATAGGTACAAAGCCCCCTTTACTTCATATTTATCACCATATTATAGCTGACAAGTATGCTGAGACATTTTAATAGATAAGTTTGACACAGGTGACCAAAGACTTTTTCAGCTGAAACTGAAATTCTTTAATCTCTGGAAAGTGTGGAGTGGGGTGATGGGGAAGAGGCTCAGTCACTATTTTTTCCTTATTTTAATTCATCAGGATGCAATTTACACAGCTTTCCTTTCCAGAATTGGTTCTGTTTTGCTATGCAAAATTTGTTGCATGTCAGTTTGGTTTTATTTTGATATATCATAGTCAAATTAATTCAATTTTGTATTTGGGACCTGCATATTATTTAATTTCAGCTATGGAATGTTTATGCTTTTGATGTTTATTTTACTGAGACATTTTGACACATTACAACCAATGTAAAATTGTGCATTTCCTATCACTTATACAGAAGCAGTATAGAAAATGAATCATTGTTTTTGTTTGGTTTCCACAGCTATCATTTTAATGTTGAAACAGATCTTCTTCTCCAACTTCAGTGAAATATATATTGCCATGTAAGTCCTTTTTACACCTTAGGAAGTACTCTGACAAAGATCAGTTCATGCTATTGAAGGACAAATCTCAAAAGAATTAAATCTGATCAATTGTGCATTCTTTTATGTTTACACAAATATCAACTACTCCAAAATAAAACTAGCCTGGAAGTTTCAGAAGTAAAACATTTTCTCATGAGATTTTTTTATTATTTCTGACTCTATTCCCATCCAAAAATGTTGTAAATTCTCATTTTCTTATTTTTATCTTCAGTCCCTAGTAGACTCCACTCCAACATTTCAGAAATTCCAAAAAAGGAGTCAATGCAAAAGTGCTTAAAAATGCAAACGTTGTTTTCCAAATGGAAATAGTTTCTCCAAGGTTTCTTTCTATACTGAATTTTTTCGAGGTTCAAATTCTGGTTTCATTGGTTCTGATCCCATTGTTTTTGTAATCAGTTTGGGTTACTGAATACACCTTGGCAGAGATCCTCAGTCTCTATTGGAATAAATAAATGTGGGGGTTTTTTTGTTTAATTTTTTTTTTAAGCAGCATGTAACTATTTATTAATCATTTAAAAGGTAGGAATTAGGGGAAATCCAGAACATCTGAACATTATTATTATTATTATTATTATTATTATTATTATTATTATCATTATCATTATCATTATTATCATTATTATCATTATTATTGTTGTTGTTGTTATTGTTATTATTAATAATATTTTAAAAAACTTCTGAAAAGCAAAAAATTAACTGCAAGAAACCAAAAGATTTAGACTGTCTACATATGAATCAAAAAAAGATAGCCTTATTTGATCTTATAGAGAATGTTTCCTGTGAATGCTTTTCCTCTGAAAATTTCTGATATCCTACTCTACACATGTAAAGAAGTTTCGTCTCAGGTCAGAATGTGGTTAAAAGACCTGCATAGCCTGTTTAATTAACTTCTTTCACTATTGGCCATGACTTCAATCATTTGCAGTACCTTAAATTTCACAGGTGTGCTTGTGTGTTTGTTTGTTTTTCACTCAATAAAAAATGGCAACACACACTCTTCCTGGCATATTAGCATTCTGCCCACTCAGCAGATTATTGTCCTATTGTGGAAGAAAGGCTGAAGGGCTGCCTTTTTGAAGCTCAAGTCAGGGAGAAGGAATACTGCCACCTACTGAAGCAGCTCTTCCCAGTCCACTTCCAAATTCAGTTTTACTCAGAGATGTCCAAGCTGCAGTTGTTTTTGCCGAGTGCTGCAGTATCATTGTCATTCCAGCAGTGTAAATAGATATGTGGCTGTCCTCTTGTGCTCCTTTGCTGTTTGGGGAATTCACCTAAACATGTGATAAAGCTTAAAGTTTGCATAGTAATAATGCCTCATTCCTAGTCTCTTTAGAAGATGCAGCATGCAAGTGTTAGAAATTTTCTTGGCACTTACTCCTAAAGACATGTGTGTGACCAATATGTTAGCAGGCATAAGGCCATTTGGCAGATGGATATGAGCATACTTATCCAACAAATATGTTAATCAACTGTATATATTGAAGGCATAATATTCACCTGGGGAATTAAAAATGGATCTCAGGCCACATGTTTCTACATCCGTGATAAAGCCAGCAGATAAATAACTCAAAGCCCAATGATTTAAGATAACAAATTTTCAAATTTATTACAAGTAATATTCTTACTACCTAATTTGACCTAGAAAATGGACTTAAAATGGGGCCTTTGGGGTATGTATTGCCATTTCCAAGGCTGAGGTTGCCTTACACTTTTTTAGTAAAAAAAAGTCACAAGCAACATCATTCTGACTGTAGCCTGATCACAGAAAACTGTTGACTTCTGTAAATATTCAACAATATGGAAAAAAGTAAAACAAACAAACAAAAACCCCAAAGGCCTCGTTTGTAAAGCATCATAATGCCTCATTTAACTCATTTTTTATTTGTTAACCCCAACAGTCTTCAAAGTAAATAATTCAATGTTCAATGACTAAAACCTTCCAGCTGAAACGCAGGGTGATTATCCCATCTATACTTTGTTTTCCATACTGACTAGATCCACATAAGAAAAGATGCAGTGATACATGAACATTAGTATTTGCTTCTAAAATGAAAATAAACTTCAGTTGGTGAAATATAGGAACAGTAGCCACTCTTTTTAATTTCACATTGTGCAATTAAATGTAATTATTCCATCTAATTTTATATTATTAAGCTATCTGGATTGTTACATACTCTCTTTCATTATTACAACTCACTAGAAAGATGAAATATATCCTCTGGGAAATTAACGCCACAGGCACAAATATGCCTCACTGTCTAAAAAAAAAATATCATGAAGATAGGTCTTAAAGACATTGTCATTTTCTGCTAAAGATGTTATGTTCTAAAAAATGTTGAGCTTTCCTCTGATAGATGTGCAGAGAATCAGATTCACTTCTTGAGAAGGTTAATGAAAAGACTTACAAGACTTCCACTGCTCCTATGGGCACCCTAGACCTGTCTTGGCATAGATCAATGCTGAAAAATAAAGTGCATTTTTATCTGTTAGCGTGATTTTTGTAAAGGATGACACAATGTACACGTCCTTTTAGATAAACCTTTTTGTATGTTTGGAATCCTGTTTGGAGTTCCTTTTGTGAAATAATATTCAAATAGAAATTAGAGGGATTTTTCATATTTCCTTCTAAATGCTTGAAAGTTGTTTTGTATGGCTTACATTGTACTGTTTCTGTGAAAGCTCTCCATCACCCCTATCACAAAATTGCTTAGCACTGTCTTTTGCTAGCACATGTGCTCCTCCTTTTATTCCCATTCATGTTCTTGTGTATCTAATTATTTCTTTCCAATGGTATCATTTATAGATTGCAGTGCTGCTTTCTTCAGGAACACAATATGGTATACAATCCATGTTTCTAGTCACACTTTTTAATTATTTTTTTTTGTAGCTCAGCTTATTAATAGCTTCTGTTAATTAGATATAATAATTTGCTTTTTGTTTGCATTTATATGTTCTCTATAGGGAGGGCTGTAAGTGAGGAATATCATTCATTGAAGATCTAGTACTGGTCAAAGGTATTCATTAACTACATTAATTTTAAAAATTCATTAAATAAGTGCTCCCTGTGAGATGCCATAATTGAATGTGCCAGAAACCACACTTCATCTTTATGTAATAATTTCAATTTAGACAACTTAACATTTCTTATAAAATTCTTTAATATGGGCTCAAAGCATTATGTTGGGTAAATGTCACTTTTGTTGGAGGAGAAAATGAGTACAAAATGTACAAAATTAAATAGAACATGTTATCATTTCTACTTCATTAAATGAGCACACTAGTATATGCAGCACCACTTTTCCACCACTTTGAAATTGTCCCTTTGGATCATTCTGTAGTGTATTAGGAAAGTGATTTCTTCCCTATAGATGGACTAACTTTTACCCTGGCAAGCGTTTCACATCACACATAGAAAGGAGAAAGATCATTTGATGCCTGCAGCCTACCACTGATACAATATCCAAGTTTGATAATATCTTCACAGAACTGAAAGTTTGTTCACTATAATTGACAAGGCTGTTGCTTATTGCTTACATCTCCTTTTGCCTAGGATATTTATTTATATATTTGTCTTTGGAAAGATTGCATCATCTTCCATGAATATGTCAAAGTCAGTAACTGAGCAGATGCACTGAGAGTTTGGCAGACAGGCATACATTTTCATAGAGGAGGTGATCCATATCCGTTTATTACAAGAATGTTGACTGGAAAAAATTGATAAAAGAACATAGAGACCAAAACCTCTTAATATTAGAAAGCTTTTGTAATATTTTGTGGTAAGCTGAAGTACTGCAATTAGTTACTAAAAAAGAAATGTCTCAATCTGACAGCACATGATTTCCTGTATTACAATTACTGTCAGTGATTGAGTTTAGCTAAATAATACTTAATCATATCATAAAATTAAGACAGATCATGATTTAAGTTTAAAATGAACATGCTAATGCATAATTTTTCATCATAAAGATGTGCAAAAATAACTGCTAAATATGTAAATATTTTACCATTTACTTTCTCTTCTGCAAACAGCAATCCTAGTTGTCTTCTGGGTGATTTCTGGATTAGATACACAAGGACAGTGGATCATGGAAATGCTAATTTTCAATGTGCCAGACCTTGTGAAACTTGAAATCTCAATTGGTGGTAACAAGTTACAGATCTTAGCTCTTCCATACTATGCATGTTAAAAGGGAGTCACAAAACCCAGGGAGGTGAATTAGGCTCTGTAGAAAGAAATTAGTGTGACAAGGTGTTCCTCTTACTCCCTGCCTGTCTCAGGGACACAAGATATGTCTCTGGAGTGTAATGGAGGGTTTTGCTACAGATCAGTAAACCAGCTCAAAGGAAGCTTCTTTTTTTTTTTTTTTTTTTTTTAATATATATATATATATATATACAGTAAAGTGATGCACCACTGAAAGATAATCATTTGGATCTGGGAAGCAGTACAAACATGCCAGTTAATTAGCTTTGCTCTCAGTTTGCACAGCTGCACCGCTCTAGGTTCACTATGACGCTGTACTTTATGGTTGTAGGCATGCCCTTGGGACTCTCCTTTGGAGATACCTAACCCTGATTTCCTCTTCTGAGATAGACACCTAAGTGATTCTTCCAACATCACACAGTTATCAGTCCTTTTAAAAGCCAGCTGGAGCAGGTGGTTGAAACCCACCCCACTTTTTTGCACAGTTCAATAGTTAGTGTCATCATAAGAGGTAAAATGCAGAATTTAATTTCAGTATCTATCTTGCTCTTATTAATCCATATTAAATGGAGAAAATTCAACAATATGAACTAATTATAATTTCAGGCTAAAAGTGCATAGTTCTCCCTTGCTTACTACCATTTAAATTGTTTAACTTTCTATGAAATGTCCCATATTTGCTGATGCTGGCCTTTCATCCATTTTAAAGTATGCTAAAATAAATCCTCAGTCAAAACTTTGTTAACTATAAACTGCATCACTACGTATAAAGTGGCATTCAACTGAAGCAGCCTTGCAAATTTCCAAACAAGATCTTTTGTTAGTCTCATGAGACCCATGAGGCACTTCAAGGTCCCGCTATGGCAAAATATTTATTAAACACTTAAGGCAAGTCCTCAGGGGGAAAAAAAAAATCAGATTTACATGTCTCACATTTGCATTGAGGGGAAGTTCCTCAGTTTTCATTGTCTTACTCTCTGAAATTCTGTCCTTGCACATTTTTAGGTTTTCCCCAATACATATGATTGCTGAAAAGCACTCTTGCGTTCCTGAAGACACAAGGTTTTACAAATAATTCCTACAGCAATGTAGGATATTCAACACTTTGAGAAGGCCCCCTCTATTGGTATCACCAATCTTTCTTTTGTGAAACACGAGCTAACAAATGTTCCTCTGTTATTGGAAGAAGGAGAATACTATTTACATAAAGACTAAATCTACAGAACCTTGTGAGAAGGTGAATGTCTCTTGTCTTAGATTAAAGCATAGTCACAACAGTTTGTGAACTCTCAGACTTATCAAAGAATCACAGAATGCTAGGTGGGAAGGGACCCCAAGGATCATATACTCCAACATTTCTAGGTGATAGTATGATTTAAATGAGATGGTGCAGCACCCTGTAAAGCTGAGACATAAAACTGTCCAATGTAGGGATTCCACTGCTTCCCCTGGGAGATTATTTCAATGTCTAACTGTTTTCATTGTGAAAAACTTTGTTCTGTGGTCCAACTGGAATAATTAATTTCTAGTGCATGGCACTTCCTACAGTTGGGGAATGGCAAAGAATATTCATCTATAAGTTTCCAGTTTTATTTGCAATTTGGATGGATTTCAGACTTTTTTTTCCATTGATGAAATGGGAACGACAGACTATCTATATTTTTCAATTTCCCCGCCTTCCCTCAAATGATAAAAAAATCTCTATTGTGGATGTCAATCCTGAACAAAAAAATTTCAGCTGTTTATCTCAGGTTGAAATATTTACCCTATTATATATCTGAGAAGGTTTTAACATAAGTGTGTTGATGGATTCTAGCAAAATGAACCTTTCCATGGAGCAAAAGGATGTTTATAAATAATTTGTAGCCATGACTGTAACCATTATCCTACAAGTTCTCCAGGCCTTTTTTTTTTTTTTTTAATCGTTTCTTCATGTAATTTCTTCCGTTGGAGATAGTATGGAACAAGGGTGGAATGCTCTTCAGAATGTTATTCTTCTCTTTTGTGCTTTTTCTGAGACCCCTATTTATCTGCAATCTGAAAAACAATAATAAGGAAAATACAGTTTCATCACTATGGATCTGATCCAGAACTGAAAGACATTTCTTCAGACTTTGAATGTGATTCTTCTTTTATTGTTCAAAAAAAACCCCAAAACCCCCACAACAACAAAACACCAACAATCTCACAAGAGAAATTAAATGCTGGATAACAGGCGCAGTATTGATGGTGTCTCTTCTCTGTGATTTCGCATTTTGTCTCTGTGCTGAGACAAAGATTCAGTGCTTGGCTCTGAATGCTGCATCCTTTGCTGCTTGAGCTTATCCACTATCTTGGATTCAGGCCTCTTAAAGTATTTGGTTTAGCATGCTTTTGTGGCATATTCTGGTCAGATAGGATTTCAAGAGGAGTTGAAATCACATCCTGGCCTAGTTGTTACCATGGTTGTATAAACATAGTGAAACCTCTTTATGTATGTCCCAGTCCTCATCATCCTTACTCATTTTGTGTGAAGGAAAACCAGGATGCCTGTGCTGTAGTATTCTTTAACTCTGATTTAAATGATTGGGGAATTCTGCAGGCTTAGTATTCATAATCTTCTAAAACCCAAGCTACTCAGAACAGAAGCCTGAGGTGAGTCTTTAGGGCCTACATACCAGAATTCCAGGTAATTTCTAGGAGTCAGAAAAAAAAGAATGGATTCCAGAAGAAAAACACCTGTGATGGTTCTATGGCCTAGAGCTTTTTATATTTAAAGAAATTGTTTCTCACCATATTACTCCATTTTTAAGTTGCAACCAGTATATACCTAGATTCAAAATCTAAGTGAAAAAAGAATTAGAAGCTGATTATTTTCTCTTCTACAGGAATAATCAAGAAGGCTTCTTAAGAATGATTGAACAGATGCTTGGTTATCACCACAAGATGCTGGGAATTTGGGGTTTGGGGGTTTATTTATCTTTTTTGAGGGGAAGTGGGGCCTTAAAAAATTCTCTTTAATGAAAAGATTATTACACCAGTGATACCCAAAGTTGAAATTGTGAAAAACTTATGGAGAGCTGTAATTCATCAACAGATGATTTGGAAAACTTTCTAAATGAAAGTGCCATATGGGCTGTCCAAGGATTAAAAGCAGTACCAAACTTCATGTAGTGGAAAATCTGCTAGCACTATGCAACTGGTTTAGTTTTGTAGACCTAAGAGGATTGCTTCTCAACATCAAGGAGCCCAGTATAAGCTATGTTATATGGAGTAGTAATTAGACAAGAATGTAGAATTCCCTTAACACAAAACACATTGGGATCTTAGCCTCTAAATACAGCAACATTTTCCCAAATGTCTGGCTAAGGACTAATGTTGATAGCAGAGTTTTCTTGCCTCTGTCCCTTTTTCTTGCCAAGTAAATGTGCAGAATTGAATAGTACTTACTTATTTTGTATATACAGTTTTTTTTTGTTTTCTAGTAATATAAAAGAAGGTACTGATACTGGAACTTGATCAACACAGTTCTATTCCTTTAGTGGTTTTGTTGGAACCTGCGGTGGATTAACCTTGGGTGGACCCCAGATCCTCAGATGATTTATCACTTCCCCTCTTCAACAGAGGACAGAGGGAGAAAAACAAGATGGAAAAACTTATGGTTGATATATCAGTTGCTAGTTGCTGTCATGGAAAAACACTGAAGTTGGGAAAAATAATTTAACTGATTGCAAATTAAAAGTGGAGTAAGATAGTGAGAAACAAAGACAACTCACAAAACACCTCCCACCCCATGCTGCCTTCTTCCCAATCTCAGCTTCACTCTTTCATTCCTGAGCCTTCTACCTTTTTCTCCCTGAATGACACAGGATGATGGGAATGGTGGCTTGCAGTCAGTTCACAGCACAGTCACAGCTGTTCCTTTGTCTTCATACTTTTTTCTTACTCCAGCATGGGTCCTTTCTATGTGTATAATCCTTCAAAAAGAGACTATTCCTTCATGGGCTCCTTTCCGTGTGCCACAGTTCTGAATACAAAGCCTCCTTCTGTGGAGGCTCTCCTTGGGCTTCATGGGGACAACCTGCATTGCCATGGTGTTCTCCATGGGCTGAAGGTGAATTTCTGCTCCAGCGTCTGTAGCACCTCCTCCCCTTCTTTCTTTTCTGATCTTGGTGTCTGCAGGGTTATTTGTGTTTTCTACCCTTTCTTTTCACAGAGGCACTGCCAGCTCAGCTGACAGGCTCAGATGTGTCCTGTGGAGGGTCCATTGGACTGAGTTGGAATCAACTGTGCCCAGCATAGTGCAGACCCCATTCCTTTTCTCAGAGAGGCCACTCCTGCAGCCTTCTGCTACAAACACTTTGACACAGAAACTGAATACAAAACCATCTTGGAGAACATCAGCTGATGCCCTTCCTTCAGAATATATTTCACTCAAAGATCTTCTTGACATTCACTTAAATGTTTTAATAAGACTTAATTTTCACTGGCATGAATGAGAAAATAAGAATCCATCTCCCCATTGCCACTTCCTTCCTTAGGATTCCTTTATTTTTTTCTATTACTTTTTAATTTTTAATTTCCTGTTACTTCCACGTCTTGGACAGCAGAAAGCTATGCAGGCTCTGGCAGTAGATCAAGAAAATGCTATGAATACCTGAGTCATTAGCTATTAAAATAAGAAACATGGCATGGAGACAAAAGCCCTTTGGAGCCTCTAACTGATAACATCCTTACTAACAGTCTGGATTACAAACAGTAAGAGAGTCCAGGTTACAAATAGAGAACATTTCACATGATGCTATCCATACCAACTGAGCTTCCAAGGGGATATTATTAGAATCATAGAATCAATAAGTCAACCTCAGTAAGTTTGTTGATGACACTAAGTTGAGCAGGAGTGTTGATCTGCATGAGGGTAGGAAGGCTGTACAGTAGGACTTGGACAGGCTGGATTGATGGGTTGAGGCCAATTACATGAGATTCTTTTAAACAGCAGCTGTATGGTCTTCAGGGGAAACTGTTCTCATTTACTTTGATGCTCTTTACACTTAATTTTCTCTGGCTTTCTTTTCTATACTCATATTTTTCCCAATGCAGCTGAAAGCAGCAGTTGGCTCTTACCAATTATGACAGAAATAAAAACAAACACAATTTAATTGCCAGTTTGAAAAGCCCTTGCCAGACATTTATTGAAAAGAAGAGTTCATTTCCTAATCCTTCTTTCTACTTTTTCTAGACAAGGGAGGGGAGGAGGTAGTGGTGGAGAATGTGATATTGCTGCTTATAAAGACAAACATATCTGAACAGGGGATTAACATTCTTTGTCCTCCCAGAAACAGACCTATTTGTATTATCTTTGGGCTATGTAGGTGTTCTTAGTGTAAAAACCTTGAAGAAAGATGAATGAAGCTACCATTTCAGTGAGAAGATCTTGAGATTTTGGCAGAATTTTTAAAACTATGTTTGAAGCCTCTAATGTCTCTTCAGTATTACACATAAAGAAGTTAAACCCTTATGGGAGAAGGCTTTTTAACAAAGGCTGGTAATTAAAAATAAATCAGCCACTATTAACACATTTACCTGATGAAAAGGCAAGAAGAATGATTGGGGTAACTGTTTTTCAGGTTTCAATAATTTATTTGTGTTTTTGTTTTGATGTTTGTTAATGATAATTGCCTTTCCCTGCACCATTTATTTTTAATGAGCCCCTCAAAATGGAAAATAAATGTTGTAAAATCACTTCTAAAGGAGTATTAAAAAATAAACAGGGCAATGGTGAATTTAAGGCTTAAATGAAGCTTGTTAAATGATTCTAAATACTGTTTAATATTAGTAGTCTGGGATGTAGACTTGGGTTTAACTTCTGTAAAAATGATCCAAAGGAATATCTTGAGATAATGTCTCAGCTTTCCAAATATTTTTTATTCCACTTTCATCAGTGTTTGAAAGCCATAGTCCATACTGAGGGCTGTAGCACTGAGGTGCTATTCAAACAGCCTCAGAGCCAACTTTTATATCTATGTTACAGCACAAGTTTAAGTCCCATAAAAATGGACCAGCTAGACAAAACAGTGGTTCACTGATGTTGTTTTATTGCTTCTGTAACAAAACATATGGTACTTATTAAAAAATTCTCTGCATTTAACCATGGAATGTAAAGAAGACCAGAAAGTGTTCAAACACTGAGGGGACAATAGGTACTGGAGCACTCTGTACTATCAGAAGAGTTGCAAGAATGTTTCATGTGTAGCACTCCCAAATAATGTCCAGGTACAAATCAGGTTTTATTACAAGGGAGTGAATGTTGCCAGTAGGCAAAGAACATTCAGGCATCTTATACTGACGACTAGGAAAGTTTGATAGCATAGGTGTAGAACGTTGGTCCCAGCTGGTATCAAGACAAGGAATAACAACAGACAGACTAAATCCACTAGTACAGGTTTAGCCACAGATTAATTTAAAACAATTCAATTATTACACATTAAATTCCATATATAAAAGGTATTTAGGCAATTATTCTAAGTTCCTATAAAATTACTGACTCAGATCTAAGTTAGATCCTTAGATTTGGGACCAATTTCTGGTCACTGTGACAGGTCTTTTGCCACTACATTCACTATAAGAGATTAACATCCTGCCACGCAGAGAAATAAACCATACTTTTAAAATGCTATTCTTTTAAAGCAAAATTTATATGAACAATATATCTGCATTAAGTAAATATATAGGAATGTATAAGTCTATACATTTGTCAGAAATTTAAATATATATATATGTGTGTGCAAAAATGCATAATTTAACAGAAATTTCTGTCAAGAAGTTAAGCTCTTGTTCCTGAATCTCCTCTCAAATCCAGTTTGAACCAACTAATCTGTGGAAGGCATAGAGCACAAAGTCTCTTCCATTAATTCTGAAAGTTGTATGATGCTGGTAACTTCAGTACTTTTCTTCTTCAATAATGAGTTTGTCTTTTCTCCATACTAGGGACCTAGCAATGGAGAACCTTTACAGTGGAGAAAGGTAGAGAACTCTCTCTCACCGTAATGATACACATCTGGAAAGCCAAAGGATCTGTTCCCAGATATGTTCCCTCCTGCTCCAATACTTCCTTATCACTCACAATTAAGAGAAGATCCTTTTTCAGATGATAACAACTCTTTGACAACTGTTAATATTTTTTATTTTTTTGTGTGTGTGTCTATGTATTGGTAAGAAAACAAAGCAAAACAGAACACGATAATCAGAGTTTGGCTTCATTTTCAGAGGCAGATAAACAACTAAAAGAATTACTTACTGTTCATGAAGGCAATTTCATTCTTGTCTTTCCCATCGGATGAGCCTTGACCTTTTCAGTATTACTGAACTGCATTTCAGTCTCTTCACATCCTATATCACTGTTTTAGTAATACCTTTCCTGGTAGCATATGCACTAATTATCAATGATAAATTAAGAAAAAAAGAAATCATCTAGAGGGAGAGTGACTGCATTAGAGCTAGACACAATATTTCACCTAATACAAGGTGAAAGATCTACTTTCTGCCATGGTATGTTTTTCTATTTCTCATTTTCTCTCTCTCTCTTCAATGTTGTAGCTTTCCTTTTCTCTCAGAATTTTATATGTACAAAGTAAGAGGTTTCTCTCCTCCCTCCTAGCACAGACTCCAGTTGCTTTGTGGGAAGAGTTATGAGTTTTATTTTGTAAAGCCTTATCCCAGCACTCTTTTGTTTGTCATAAACTGAACAAATAATGGTAACAGTAAATAGTAGTAAGAATAACTTTATTTACATTACTGCTAGTGTGGAAAAAAGCAGTAATTTACTGGTACTTTGTAAGGATAAATAATACTTGTATATGACTTATATATGACTTAGTTAAAGCTTCTGTAGCCAGCTGAAATCACAGGAAGAATACCAAATAAGCTGAAGACAACTGTGTCACAACTAGAGTTCTCTATAGATGACCTATGTTAGCTTTTAACATGAAGTCAGATGATTGTTAGGGTGACAAGATGGAGTTGAAGCCTTTGGTATACCTAGTCCAAGGGTATTGTGAGCAGCTGACACTACTACTGTCCATTCTGTCTTTGGGTAGAAATGAATGTATGCATGGATTATGGCTTACTGATTGTGATGCAGTGGACAAATGACTTCTGCCAGCTGCTGTCATTGCTGTAAGCACTTTCTTTGGCAGGGGAACTTGTTATTAAAGATCTCAGCCCATACTTCAGTATTGTGCTATAAACTCTCTATATATGCAGAAATATATTCCAGTTAATCAGAAAGATTTAATTCATAATCATTAGAATCTAATCTGGAATTCCTTATTAATTTTTCTGATGGGAGAAACTGTTTGCACATATTCCAAACCTCAACACACACAAGTATGACACAATCCAGATTTCATGTCTAGTATCCTTCGTTGTTCAGTCTCGTGGTTAAAAAGCAAGAAAACCAAAAGGAAGAACACCTTTAACAAGCTTCCTAATAACAAAGAATTAATTGACCTTATAAAAGAAAGACAGGTGTTCAGGGATAAATAAACCATAGCACTGCATAATAAAATAGTCTCTGAGGACAGTGTTACACATCAATGTCTGCCAAGTCCTTTTCTAATCCCTATTATTGTAAAGACTGATATGAGGCCTTAAATATAGATTGTCATGATAGAGGTTTTTTGCCTCCAATTTAGAGAAAGCTTACATGAAAATCTCACACAGTGAAAAGGTAGTGAAGATAGGTGAAAAGATAGGACAGCAGAAGTGTAAGCCAACAGACTGTTCCATTAAGAAGTTTTTAGTCATAGTGAGATGTTCCAATGTTTCCAGTATCTGTGGGATTGAATGCCTACACAGTTCTTGTATTCTTTCTTCTCACTGTTACTAAACAAGATTCAGTGGCAGTAGAAATTAATATTCAGACATTTGACCTGAGTTAACACAGCCCTCTCTCACATGCCTTCCACTGCCCACATAGACAGCAGGGAAAGTAATAAAAAAACCCAAAATCTGGGTTAAGATAAAGAGTTTTACTAGAAAGGAGATAATACAATGCACAATTACTGTAGCCTATTTACAGAAAAGGCATCAAAAGGCAGAAGCAGTAGCCATCAACCCCCCCATTCCCTGATCTGCAGCCCACTTGACAGAGAAGATTAACACCTAAAACCTGGAAACCAGTAGCAGCAACAAGAATGGGAAGCCTCTTGTTACAATCTCAAGCCCCATGATACTTTACTCCAGCCAGCACTTTTTATTTTTACATGATGGCAGCGTGGTATTGAATATAATCAGCAGATTCAACTCAACCCATAACTGCAGTGTTTCAGCAATCTTACAGTTCAAGAAAAGGGGGGAAAAAAAGGTGAATATTCTGGAATAAAGGTGGATATTAAACAATATGATAGACATTTTAGAGATCTACATAAGGAAAAAGTTCAATCAATTTGATTATATTCTTTGCTGCAAGACATAATGTGAAAAGCTCAGTTGAGTATCAGTGCTCATAAGCAAAAGAGCTCCAACAAATGATGACACGGATCTAACAATGCCTCTACTGTGCTGAAATTATTATGAAATTTTTCGAAATTTAAATCAAACCAGATGTATTCTCTGTAGCTGCTAATGCTGGCAATTACACCTGGTTACTAATGAATGCATCTTGCACAATTTGCAATTAATGTAAAAATTAGAGCACTACCCAGGGAGTTCCTATTCTGTACAGGAACCTCAGCAATCCTGATTTCTAAAAACAGATTGATCTTTCACATGCCCCACTTCTCTAAAATTATCTATAAAACACTTTTTATTTTGCTTTCTGTATCAATACCTCTTTTAAAATCCATTTGTTTTGGAATAAGTGACAAGAACACACTCTTCTGTAAGAAACTGAGGCTATGATTTCAGTAGGGATGAGGGTAATCCTTAATATCTCCCATTTCATCACTGACTCAGAGGTTAATCCAAACACAGATTAAAACTTCAGAGCTTCCCAAGAGTCTGCAATCTTTGATTATCTTGATATTTTATTATTGTGTGGAGTTTCATTCTATTCTCTTCTATACTGTTATATAACAGAAGGTAATAAATCATCACTTTTCAGTTTTTACCTCATTGTTTTCAACCACTACATCTCCTTCCATTCCTATGACACCTAGACAGGTTAGATATTTCTACAGTTCCTATAGGATGCGGGAGATTGTCTTCCCAGCTAATCACTACCTGAATACACCTAAGTTTACTGGTTAAATCCACCTGGTTTATTAGCCAGAAATATCAGGAGGGATGGGGGGCTAGTGAGGGCCTTCAGCCTGTTGCCATGCTGGGGACACAGCAACACAGTCCAAGTTTCACAGAGATGAGCCAGGGGCTCATGTGGTAGTAACAGCCAACAAAAAAACATCAGGACATGCAGAGCTCACTGGTAGGTTGGTGGCCATGGAGGTGGCCAGGAGTGGCTGGATTGCAAGAGTGAAAACTAATGGATTCACTCCCTCTCTGAAATGCTTATATACCAACGCATGGAGCATAGGGAATAAGCAGGAGGAGCTGGAGATCTGCATTAGATTGCATGACTATGATATAATTGGAATCACTGAAACATGGTGAGACAGCTCCCATGACTGGAGTGCTGTCATGGAGGGTTATGTACTATTCAGGAAAGATAGACCAAAAAGGTGAGGTGGTGGTGTCACTCTCTATGTGCAAGAGCAGCTGTAATGTGTCAAGTTCTGTCCGGGAGGGTTGAAAGCTTGTGGGTAAAAATTAAGGGGTGTGGAAAGGTAGGTGAAACTGTTATGGCTGTCTACTACAGACCACCAAATCAAGCAGATGATGTTGATGAAGCCTTCTACAGTCAACTGGAGGTAGCCTCTAGAACACACTCCCTGGTACTCATGTGTGACTTCAGTTGCCCTGATATTTGCTGGAAAGCCCACACAGCCAGCCAGGCACAGACAGTCCAAAAAGCTCTTGCAGTGTGTCAATGATAACTTGATACAGGTAGTGGAGGAGCCAACAAGGAGAGGAACACTGCTGGACTTTGTATTAACTAATAAAGAAGGACTGGTTGGGGACATTAAGGTTGGGAACAGCCTTGGCAACAGGGATCATAACATGGTGGAGTTTAGTATTATACAGGGTAGAAGCAGGGCTGTAAGTAGGATTACAACCCTGGACTTCTACAGGGCTAACTTTGTACTTTTCAGAGATATACTTGCAGGAATCCCATGAGCTAAGACTCTGGAGGGTAAAGGAGACCAAGAAAGTTGGTCAAATTTTAAATGCCAATTCATCTGAGCTGAAGATAGGCGTGTTCCCTTGAGTAAAATACTGGGTAGATGTGCCAGGAGACCTGCATGGATGAGGAAGGAACTTCTGAAGGAAATCTCATGGAAGAAAGATACTAAAGTTCATGGAAGAAGGGACTTGTTACTTGGGAGTATAGAATAGTTGCCAGGGCATGTAAGAAGGCAACAAGGAGGGCCAAAGTCCTCTTTGAACTAAAACTGGCAAGGGAAGTTAAAGAGAATAAGGAGGGCATCTTCAAATATAGCAGTAGAAAAAGGAAGAATAAGGAAGGTGTGGGACCACTGCTGAACAAGGAGGTGCCCCTGATAACTGAGGATGCAGAGAAGGCAGAGTTGCTGAATGCCTTCTTTACTTCACTCTTTACTCCTAAGACTAAACTCCCCTATAAATTCCAGAACCTGGATGAAAGAAAAGACTGGAGGAGGGAAGACTCTCCACTAGTCAATGAAGACTGGGTTAGGGATCAGCTGCATAAACTGAATATTCACAAGCCCATGGGGCCTGAGGAGATGCACCCAAGAGTGTTGAGAGAGCTGCCTTATGTTGTCACTCTACCAGTCTCCATCATTTTTGCAAAATCCTGGCAGACAGGAGAGGTGTCTGAGGACTAGAGGAAAGCCAGTGCCACTCCAGTCTTCAAAAGGGGCAAGAAAGAGGTTCTAGGAAACTACAGACCAGTGAGCCTCACCTTTGTCCCTGGAAAAATGATGGAGCAGCTCATTCTGGAGGTCATCTTAGAGGACACAGTCTCAAGCTGCACCAGGGGAAGTTTAGGCTCAAGGTGAGGAGAAAGTTCTTCACAGAGAGACTTGTTAGCCATTGGAATGGGCTGCCCAGTGAGGTGGTGGAGTCATTGTCCCTGGAAATGTTCAAGAGGGGATTGGACGTGGAACTTGAAGCCATAGTTTAGTAGTCATGAGGTGCTGGGTGACAGGGTGGACTTGATGATCTTTGAGGTCTTTACCAACCTCATTGATTCTATGATTCTATGATCTCTAGGCACTTGGATGAGATGATGATGATCAGGAGCAGTCAGCATGGGCTTACCAAGGGGAAATCATGCTTGACTGATGTGATGTCCTTCTATGATGTTGCAGCTGAATGAGTAGATGCAGGGAGACCAGAGGATCTAGTCTACCTTGACCTTAGTAAGGCTTTTGATACTGTCTCCTGTAACATCCTTGTGAGCAAGCTCAGGAGGTGTGGCATAGAAGAACAGACAGTGAGATGGATTAGGAACTGGTTACACAATAGAGTCCAGAGTGGTGGTCAATGGTGCCAAGTCCAGCTGGAGAGCTGTAACTAGTGGAGTCCCCCAGGGATCAGTGCTGGGTCTGGTCCTGCTCAACATCTTCAACAATGACACTGATGAGGGGACAGCTCAGCAAATTTGCTGATGATACCAAACCAGGATCCTTGACTGATACAGCTGAAGGCTCTATAGCAATTCAGCAAGACTTGGACATCTGGAGAGCTGGGCAAAGAGGAGCCTAATGAGGATCAAGAAGGGTAAGTGCAGAGTCCTGCATCTGGGAAGGAATAATAAACTACACCAACACAGATTAGGAGGACTCCCCAGAGAGGTTGTGGAGTCTCCTTCTCTGGAGACTTTCCAGATCTATTTGGATGCATTCATGTGCAACCTATGTTAGATTCTATGGTCCTGCTCTGGCAGATCTCCTGAGGTCCCTTCTAAACCTTAACATCCTGTGATCCTGTGAAAGCTTCATCATAAATTTTCAGAGTCTTGATTTTCTAATTCTTAATGGGAAGCAAAAGTAATACAACTGATAATAATATAAATCAATGCATGTTTAAATGTATGTTGACTCAAAAAGAGTAAAGACAGGTTCTTAATCTACTACAGGAAAGTTCCACACCCAAATGCTGAAAGCTATAAATTTCTTGTCTTTGTGTTTTGAACTTTTTTTTCCATCATATGTCTTGGTTACCACTATTCCTGCTACTGCTGCTAAGCACTAGCTTCAAGAAAAAAATGGAGACAGCTGTAGACTTGATGGTTCATTGAGATCTTTTGGTTTATGGATGTATCTCTTTAGTTTCTATTTAGATCTTTTCTGTCTGGCACTGATATAATTCCTAATGTTGTATACTTGCCAACTTTTATTCAGGTGTCCTTTAAGTGAAGTTGCCCTCTGTTTTCCTTTGTGATCTGTTGCTGATTTCCACATCTCTCTGCGCCTATACAGAGTTTTGAACTGATTACATGAAAAATATAATTGGGTTGAATATAATTGTAATTTCAGTTGAGACTGATTATGTTTGTCCAAGAAAAAAGTAATTTGAACAACAGGCACATATTTTATCAGAAGAAAAGCTGCCTTTTATGTAGTTTGATGATCTCACAACTTGGCATCTGAAAACTCTTCTATGTTCTGAAGTTGAACTGAGTATAAATCACTGTTCTTGATAATAAACTTCCAAACACTATTTATTGTTACCCATACAAAGTCAGTACCTTCTGGATAACAGCAATAGTTTCTCTTACAACAAATAATGATTTTAATAAAAAGACTATGGCAAGCATTTATAGTCTAAGAAAGCCTAACAGTATCCACTGATTAATGCTTTTCTAGCCAGACCAGTTTTGTTATATACAACTGCATAATTCTGTCCTTTCTCTGAAAAAAGTCTACTTCCTCCTAGCAGTTGTGAAGTAATTGCTATTCTATGGCCAGCAAATATCTACACAAGCAATGAGACACAAACAGAATTAAAACCAAAACAAAACAAAGAGCAACACCAAGGTTTTTTATTCTTCCACATTCAAACACCAAAATAATTTTTCCATGGCTAAGAAAGTCTATAGAGAACATTTAGTCTCTCTGTCAGTTGGAATTGGGAAGTCTTATTTGACAAATGTAGTTACCCAAAACTTTGTGTAGGATGGATTATCCTAACAGCACTTCAGTGATAGGAAAGAGTATTAAAATAGTTCAGAAGGGCTAGAAGGATAGACTCAAAGGGTTGTGATCAACAGTTCAATTTCCAGGTGGAGACCAATAACAAGTGGAGTTCCCCAGGGATGTGTGCTGGATCCAGGGGTGTTTAACAACTTTGTGACACGGACAGTGGCTTTGAGAGAACCACCAGCAAGTCTGCCAACAATATCAAGATGTGTGGCGTGGTGCACTCACCTGAGGGAAGGGATGTCATCCAGAAAGATCTTAACAGGCCTGAGAAGTGGGCCAGTGGCCACTGTATGTCTAGCAATAGGATGAGAGTGATTTTAAGCTGAGGAAGAGTAGGTTTAGACTGGATTTTAGGAAGAAGATCTTCAGTACAGGGGTGGTGGAACTCTGGAATAGGTTGCCCAGGGAGGCTGTGGATGCTGAAAGACAGATAGATGAGACCTTGAGTAGATGAGTCTAGTTGAGAAGCACCCCTGCCCATTGTGAGAAGGATTGGAGTAAATGACCTCTAGGGTCCCTTTCATCCTTAGCCATTCTATGATTCTATAATTCTATGAGTTTGTTCTTTACACAAAATTAATTTTCTAAGAAGTCTAGTCAAAACCCATTTTTAAAATACAAATCCCAACAGGTTTCATACCTCTTCCTCATCACTTCAGGCTACAAATTCCCTTTGGTTTAGTTTTTTTTTTTTTCATTTGTTTCATTTTTGTTTGTTTGTGGGGGTTTTGTTTGTTTGTGTTTTTTGTGTTTGGTTTTGGGTGTTTGGGTTTTTTTTTGTTTGTTTTGTTTTTTTTAATAGACTTACTTTCTGGTAGATGCTGCTGTCATGCCAGCTTCAGAATGAAAGTGCTGGCTGGAGCAAAGTATCATGAGACTTGAAGTTCAGATTGCAACATGAGAGACTTCCTGTTTTCAGGTTTGGGGTATTGGCCTTTTCCACTGCTGCATGCTTGAGTGGAGAGAACTGTTGCTGGTTTCTGCTGCTTTCCTGTGACAACAGGCTATAGTAATTGTACAGAGTATCACCTCATTAAAATCCTTATCTCAAATCAGGGGTTGATATTCTTTTTTTTTTTTCCTTTTTTTAAGTTTTTTTTTTTGTGCTACTTCCCCTCCCATCTGTGTGTGTGTGGGCCCCACTAGGAAGGCAGACTGTGAAACCAGAACAGTCATGAATTAAAGTTCTCCCACAAGTTCTACAACTCCTTTTAGACAGTTTTGACTTTACGTCAGCAACTCTCTCAACTTTGTGTAACCAAGTTAACCTTTCTTCCATTATTCATGACTCTTTTTATATCTCATGCCATCTGACACATCTCAGTTATAATCCTATTAACTTGATATTTGTAGGTATATGAACAATTTTTGCAGAGATATCTCTCTATCCTGAGCAGTAATTAAATTCAATTAATATCTTTTTACTCTTCTCTCAAAGACTTGTATAATGCTTGTTAGGATCCTATCTAAATTTTGTAAGACAAAAAAGGTAGAAGCTACTAAGGTTGTTGAATCTGACTTATTACATTGCTTGGCCCAAGCATTTTCACTGTGGCATCAGGGAAATGTAATTTGTAATTTATAAATAATTTAAACATCTATGGTGACTTTTTATTGGAAAAAAAACCACAAAGCATGCCTCTGGGTATTGTAAACCCAAAGCATTAAATAATTATTCATTATTAATCATTGTTATGAATTGCACATGGTATTTACAAATATTGAACTTAATTATGCACGCAGAATGTAAACTCACTTAAAAAAAAGGGCTTGGTCAATGAATCCAGGAAGCAATTGCTGTGCTCCTTCAATGTCTTTATGCAAACAGCAAAATAATGTGTTATTTCCACTTATATAACCCCAGAAATTTTCCTTTCATAATTGCAATGTTCCTAAAACCTATGTGCCATGTATGAGGAACTGATTTTGTCTGGAAATGAAATAAGCTGGTGAGCCTTTTTCTCAATATTATGTGATTTAGAGACAAGTTGAGTCAGAGTCTCATGTAAACTAAAACCTCTACTGCCATGCTAGTTAACCAAGACTTAATAAATAAAGCCAAAACAGTGTAGGCAGACATTTAGCTTATTCCAAACTAGATGCTTACAGTATGTTCACCAGAAAAAGTCTGTTAGGCTTCACTGATGATATTAGCTACCTCTTTGTTAACAATAGGGGCAGATCTGTCATTGGATTCACATGTAGAGACTGACTTGTAGGCACCTAATGTCAGGTGTCTGCACAAAATTCCCTCTGTTTAAGTGCAGTCCTTCTGCACAAAATTCCCTCTGTTTAAGTGCAGTCCTTCTTGTTCCAATGTAGCCCTTCTTGTGACTGCAAGACATTAAAAAACTACAATGTCGTTAGCAATCTCATTATGAAGCCTAGAAAACAAGGAAGTCTAAAAGTGTACAGTAATCAGTGCAGGTAATAATGAAAATATATCAGAAAGCATTCAGCGTTGTGAATCTCCATCAGAGATGTATCTATCCTTGAATGCAAAATAAGCTACTATAGTCATGGAGAGAGATGCCTTTTAGACAAACCTTTGCATCATTTTTATCCGAGTAGATAAAGAAAATACACAGGAAGCATAGATACTTTCTACAGTATAGATGGTGTTTTATTACCCATTCTCAAGTCTCCTGCAGTATGTACAGACACAGTACCTGAAAGTGAATCCCATAGTGCAGTATCACTCAATGTAGAGAATTCAGCAATCCACGTAAGTTTTAAGTGGATTTAGTATGTGATGTATTCTTTTAGTTTTAAAAGTAATAAATTTAGGCTAGCTATAAAGCTACCAAACTCACAATAAAGTATCAAAAACAGATGAGTAAAAGCTGTATATGCCACACTTCCTAAATTGTTCTTAAAACAGAAGTCACATTTGAATTTACCTATACAGAAATAAGTATGTCAGTAGCTCTGCATGCTTCACATGTTAATAACTTTAGATGTTGTTTAAATGTTCTTTGACTGTTTCCTAGGGTTTAGCCAGAAGTATCACCACACACAGCAAAAAGAGAAACATAGACTTATTGTCAACTCAACCATCACAGTATATCTTCTATTTTTATACTGGCAGACCTTCAATCCTTGCCACAATATGAGCATAACTCCCCATTAAATCACGTTGCTGAACCTGACAGGAGAGGAATAAAAGCAACATAATAAAAATTTATTTCCCAAATAACTTTTAAAACTTAATTGTTAACTAGAAATAATATAGTCTGCTCATATTTGGGGTTTTTAAAAGAAGGAATGGATGAGTCTTGACAGTTAAAACAATTACTGACCTATGATTTCAAGTAAACTAAAACCAGGCTGAATCAAAACACTTCCTGTTAATATCGGTGAAATGTGTAGAATCCTTTTTAACTGTCCCATACTTCATATCTCCACTTTTTAAAGTATTTTTAGTAGTCACATCAAGAAAGACTGAAAGAACTTGGCATCTGTGGTGTAACCTTTGAGTTAGTCATTTGGTTAAATTGCCTCTACATGGGCAACTGGTGAGATATTTGTAATATCTGCCTGTGGGCAAGTAAAGTACATCAATGCAAACGGACATTTGTAGAATGAAATTTATCTGAAGAACATCACTAAAACATGTAAAGTGGACTGTTCTGAGGCACATAATGTTCTTTTGTGGCCATCTGTAGTTAAATGAGAAAAATCCCATATGAGTTCCTAATGGAAAACAAGTTCCTAGTGATTTCCTTCAAGTACATGAGAGGTTAGGAAAACCTTTGCTGGCAATCTTGCACAGTAGTCTAAGACAAGATAGTTGCTAGCCTGGTCAAGTGGCACTAAAATAAGTTAAATATGTGGATTTAGAAATAGTGTTCTATCTATTTTACCTATATACCCTATGCAGCAGAAAAATCTAAGCATTGGGTATTTACTGCCTCCTGTTATTCAGAGGCAGAGGATGTGTGGGAATTTTTTTATGTAGACTTTTTTCTGCTTGTGTTGTGGTTTCATTCTCCCAGAATTTGCAGGCAAAACAATTCAATTTTCTGCAGGTTTATTTTGTCCTTATACATTGGTTACAAATAGTGGCTACTGGACTAAAAAAAATATTTTCTGACAGTTTTGTTTTCCTATAAATTCCAGTTTGAATAAGTTGGTAAATAATTTTAAGAATCTAATCATGTGGAAATTGAGGCTTACTGATGTGATGTATCCAAATGAAAATGAACTTTTAGTGTTTGGGAAGGTTATACATGGTTCTGTGCTGAGATACCGAGGCAAATAAATTGAAAACAAAATTTAATAAAATAAACAGAACAAAGCCCCACAGCCTTAAATACATGTGTAAAGTGATGTGCTACTCAGACACTGAAAACAATAATCAGCTGTTCCCTGAAGCAGTTAGAAAAGCCTTGACAGCTGTGAACCAATTATGGCTCCTGAAACCTTCACCAAGCCCTAATCAAGAAAAGTGTTTATTATTGTGTTCCAGATACTGCAAAATAAACAAGATGACTGAATATCTTGGAGACAAGAATGAAATTTCTTAGGCATAAAACCTCAGAACTCTCTTTGGATGTTTGTATTCCTCTCAGAAGGTGGAGAATTTTGTGAAATAATAAATTAAGAACATTCCCCAAAGAGATCTCCTGAAGAAATAATTCTGACATAAAGTTTTCAGCACTTTATCTTTCTGTTACTGAACCTCTAATTCTTTTCTCCAAGGAAAACTTTCATCCCACCCCGCTTTACCCATCTAAGCCTACCCCACCCTTTGCAAATTCCTAAGCGAAACCATATCCAGGGCCAGAAATATTCATAGCACTTGTCCAGAATATTTAAAATTATGCAGGAAAAAGCTCTCATTGATCAAACCTGACTAGTTTACAGTGTTTGCAGTGAGCTTCATGTAAAACTTGGATTAACCAGCTGCTACATTTGGCTCCAAAGATCCTATCCGAGGAGAGTGAGGTCAGGGAGTCTGCGTGAGCATGGGAAGCCACAAAGGGCTGGGAGCTTTGAAATCAGTGTACTTGAAGAAGGAAAGAGCCTTAAATCATGGTACAGGGGTTATTTTCTGTTGGTAGAACACACAAACCACTAGAAGAAAGTTAGTGACTAAACCACATCATTAAGACCAGTTCTCTGTCTGCAAGCTTACTGAAGATTTAGTTCACAAGAAATCTTTAAACTGTTTTCTCTCCATGGACATGGCATGTGTGTTTAATACTTACACAATCTAAGTTTATCAGTTCAAGGCAGTAAACAAAATGTATCTTAGCCTGCAGGTCTAAATAATTTTTGGCACAACTAAATAAGAGCTGGAAGGAGAAGAAATAAACAAGTTTCACTTACATAAAACTAAAATGAACCATCAGAGATGCCCAGTTGTTAGTGGTTAAGATTGAACTTTTTCTTGATTTGAGACAAAAACAGAAGTTTGTGAGATTGAGCTAGCTTTCTTAAACACATTTCACAAGAATCTGTT
The DNA here is from genome assembly GCF_014839835.1 of Dryobates pubescens. Lineage (NCBI taxonomy): Eukaryota > Metazoa > Chordata > Aves > Piciformes > Picidae > Dryobates > Dryobates pubescens. Next base: position 32,442,838 of record NC_071616.1, read on the forward strand.
TTTCTCTCCTCTCTAACTCCCCTTTCAAAGTGTCAAGAGCAGTCAAATTCAAAATGTAAAAGCAAAATCTAGACCAAACTGTTGAGTCTGATCTGATTTGAACATGGAACCACAAATTGCCCCCAGATTCATTCCCAGTCCAGACCTGGCTTTCATTCAAAGTTTAGAGAAACCTAGTAATCCTCTTGATGAATCTGGGTTCTGGGCAGAAAATTCAATAATAAAACTCTTGGCCAGATTATGATGGTTCCTGAGTTTGTACCAGAAAACCTACAGATTCTAGAAATTGAACACATCCAATACCTTACATTTGTACTTGTTAATTGTTTTTTTTATGCTTGTGTTAGATAGGCCTTGCAACCTTTCAATATTTAAATAGGAGGACCATAAATTGATACGAGTTTATCAAATTCAAGATCTCCTGAACTGCTTCCTTGTTACAGAAACTTGGCATTTACATGGGACAACTCTCTGAAATTTTATGCTCTCCTGAACAACTATGAGGAAGCTGGTCAGACAATAAGTGGTACTAGGGAAATGAACCCAAGCTTGGAATGCCAGAACTAGAGTCAAGATAATCCATGGCCTGTATCAGGAATAGTGTGGCCAGCAGGAGCAAGCAAGTCATTCTGTCCCTGTATTCAGCACTGGTTAGGCCACATCTTGAGTCCTGTGTCCAGTTCTGGGACCCTCAGTTTAGGAAAGATGTTGACTTGCAGGAACGTGTCCAGAGAAGGGCAACAAAGCTGGTGAGGGGTTTGGAGCACAAGCCCTATGAGGAGAGGCTGGGGGAGCTGGGGTTGATTAGCCTGGAGAAGAGGAGGCTCAGGGGAGACCTTCTTGCTCTCCACAACTACCTGAAGGGAGGTTGTAGCCAGGTGGGGGTTGGTCTTTTCTCCCAGACAACCAGCACCAGAACAAGAGGACATAGTCTCAAGCTGCAGCAGGGGAAGTTTAGGCTGGATGTTAGGAAGAAGTTCTATACAGAGAGAGTGATTGGCCATTGGAATCGGCTGCCCAGGGAGGTGGTGGAGTCACCATTACTGGAAGCGTTTAGGAAGAGACTGGATGGTTTAGTTGATTAGATGGTGTTGGATGATAGGTTTCATTGAAGATCTAAAAGGTCTTTTCCAACCTGGTTAATTCTATTCTATTCTATAAACTAGAACAGCACACATAAGTACAGATTTAGATTACAAATTGCATTAAGCAGCCACATAACCATAGAGTGTTTTCAAGATACTGCTAGGTATAGGAAGGACAACAACCATCTGCTCTTCACAATAGATTTTTATTAGTATTTCTCTATAAAAAGGTCTCCCAGTTGAACCATTTACTGCATGTTCTGTTTCAGAGGGCAGAAATTATTGTGCAAAATTATTTGATATTCCTAATATCTCCAAAACACTGGCACTTTATTTCCTTTTATTTCATATATTTTAAACACATTCAGCAGGTAAAAAATTGTAACTTCAGCTAATGTGTTTTTCACGATTTTTTAAAATGTTTTAGAAGTGCATATGACTTGTTTGACCTACATTTAAGGACAAAACTAAATAAAATAATAATGAATCTGTGAGGACTTTCATTAAACATCATAAAAGAGAAACATAAAGGCAGTTTGCTACTTTTATTTTTAAGTATCATTTTGTCCAAATCAGACAATGTAAAACCCAAAAAAAACCCCCAAAACTTTTGGGGTTGTTGTTTGTTGTTTTGTTTGTTGTTGTTTGTTGTTTTGTTTGTTGTTTGATTTGGTTTTGTTTTTAAATACTTATGATTTCTGAAAATTTCATTAACTAGCAAGATCCTTGTTCTCTTTATTCAACATATTTAATCACATCCAACATTCAATCCCTCTAAAAACCTCTATTTGGAAGGATATGTTGTGATTTGGATGGTACAATGGACATGTATGAAGAAGCAAACAATTCTCTTCTGCTTAGTTCTTTCCAGAATCCTGAAGAAGGATTTGTGCAGGGATGGAGGGAAGACATTATATTAACTATCTGGTAAGTATGGTAAGGTGAATGTAGCTAATAAAAATTATTAGTGGCATAAAAATGTCACAAATATATTTGCTCTACTTTCTAAGCTAAGAGCAAGAAGGAAGTAATTTTCCTTGATATCAAGAATACTAAGATGTGAATGTATGTGGCATTGCCTTCCAGCAGTGATTTCTGCCAACAGCAAGTTTGTACTCTGAATATTAGTATTACTCTGATTCAGCACTCAGGCAACAGAAGAATGTGGTAAGTGACTTAAGTGACAGTGATCCTTGTGTCCTTTAGGTGTTCCACTTTGTTCTTTTATGAGTTCAGGAAGGCTATAATTTTCAAATTGGGATCAATAAATTATAACCTACTGTGTCTAGAAGTATCCTCCTGGAAAGAAGTAAGTGTCCAGGAAATTCACAACTAGCCATCTGAGGAAAGTCTGAGAAAATGGGGTTTGTTCAGCCTTGAGAAGAGAAGGCTCAGGGGAGACCCTAATACAGTGTACTACCAGGAGAACGGACACTTGTTTTTAACCTGGAGTCACATAGAAAAGACCAGGGATAATGGGTACAAGTTAATCCTGGGGATATTCCAATTGGACTCCAGAAGAAACATTTTCACAGATAGTGGAAAAATATTCCAAGGGAAGTAGTGGATTTCCCTACACTGGGCAGTTTTAAGACTCAGCTTGACAGGGTGTTGGGCCATCTCGTTTAAATTACAATACTATCTAGAAAGGTTGGACCAGGTGATCTTTGGGGTGCCTTCCAATTCATCCTTCTGTGATTCTGTGATATTATCTTTTTCCTGTGGAGATCCATTCCACTAATTTGAGTTATATAAAGAAGTCATCCAGCCTCCTCCTTTCTTTTCAAGGAATAAACACTATCAGAAATTGGTTTATGTGACTATGTAGGATAAAAAAATTACTTGCTGGATATGTCACTGATTTGCTTTAAAGTGGAAGAAGCTTGAAACTGGGGACCAAAATATTAATCACAGTAGTAGTAGTAGAAGTAGTAGTAGAAATAATAATAGCAGCAGCAATAGACTTAATATGGAAACACTAATGAGAATATCAGTCATAATAATGACAGTAAAGACTAAAAGTAACGGTAGTAGTCACAGTAATAGCACTGCCAGTCTGTAATGCTATGGTAAAAGTATACTAATAATAGTAGCAGTTTTGACTGTTGCATAATGACAAAGTATCTGGTTTAAAATATGATTCTTAAGGATAGACACCACCAAATCTCATTTCATGAGCAGCTCTAGTAGCAACCAAACAGAATATTACTTTCTCAGTCACTGGAAGGAGGTATCCCTGTTAGAAAAAACAAAACCCAACAACCAAAGAAAACACTCACACAGTAAAAAAAACAACAAACCAAAACCAAACCACCACCCTGAACAAACAACAACAAAACAGAAAAGACAAGAAAAAGTACTTCAATTATCTTGCTTAGATTCAAAACTTGTTTTCAAACTGAAATATGGATTGTTAATTACAGCTTCATTTTTAAAATAAAACAACTCCCAGAATGAAAAGTTTGTAGCAATAAGGAAAGCATAAATGGTAACAGATGCAAACAAACGTGTTGAGCATTCTGAACAACATATACAAGTTAAATAACAAGGTGTTTCTGTTCAGTGATCCACTGAAAGTTCATGCTTGGGCACTACCATATCTGCTAGTCATGAAAGAAAGTGGTGAGAGAGTTGACTGTTACTGCTTGCTGAAGATTAGTTGGACTTTGGCTGCTCCCCAGAAAAATCAAAACCAAAAACCTGCAATGTAGTGTAGAAATGTCAGGAATGTTGTTCCGCAGTTGGGCTTGAGTTTCGCATAAACAGCAACACACACTCTTCCAGGGAGAGTTGTTAAAAAAAAAAGAGAAAAAAATCAAAGGATTTTTAGCTTGAGAAGATATTTAAAGACTGAAGGCTGTTCATTGAAACTTTGTCATAGTCAAAGAAAAAGCACAACATGTGACACCTTGCATATGTTGCGTGTTGGAAGATTTCTGGATATCTTTTTGGACCTTAGCTTAAGCTCAAGCTTTGTGAAAATATGTGAATGTGGGTGCTAATGAGGATACATATATGGTGCTGCTTGTCCATACTTTTCCTCCAGCCATCTAGCTCTATAGTAGCCAGCAGCCCTGTTAGCCTAGAGCTAAATGCAAAATAGAATTTTTAGCTTAGGATAAATCTATTGTATAATGCTGTTTTGTCTGAATCTGGATTAAAAATATAAATCTCTGTTTATTTTTTTAAATATGCTATGAAATACATCATGTCTTTTAATGCTTGTTTAAATTGTAGCAGTACAAAATTTTAAATTACTTTCCACTACCCCCCCACCCCCCATAGACTGTAGAAAACAAAAGAAAGCAATGATGTTTATAAGTTTTGAAAAAAACACATATTTAGAATCTGTGCAGTTTTAGCCAAATAACTATCAAAACCTAACAAAGACGAGACATTTATTTTGATGGGTGCTTTAAGCCAAAGATTCTGAAAAAAAAAGCGGAAATAATATATTAGAAGGGGTTAGTAGAATCTGAAAATATATTCTTCAGGGATAGATGTACTAGAAGTCTCTTCCACTAACATCTAGAGTGTGTTCACAAAAAAAAAAGCACCTCAATTTCAACATATTTTGAATGTTATCTGATGTTGTCACATATACATGAACAATTCTCTTCACTGAGAGTTGATATTGTTTTGGACAGGTGACATTTCATTAACTAACACATGCCATATCAAACATGGCTTATTAGTGACTCAGTAAAATACTCATAATATAGAAAAGCTAAATTAAAACATATTACATGACAGTAGCTAGGTCTGAAAATGTTAGAGATTAACCTCTGAACGTAACTCCACACACACTCACATGTACATTCCCACAGTCAGAGACAAGCCACTAGTAAAAATGTCTCAAATTACCAAGAAATAAAGGAACCATTCAAGGAACACTTCATTGTCCTACATTATGTAACATGGTGTGGAGTAACAGTTGCTTCACATCACAAAGCCATCAGGTGTTTCAAGACAAACTGAAATGAAAAAGCCATGTTTGGAGGGGGAGGAAGGTTGTCAAAGTTTGAATGTACCTATTGAATCTCAGTAATTGCCACTTAGTTGTTGATTTAATGAAAGCCACTGAATAAAGGCAGCTATTTCCTTTGTCATGGCTCATGTTGCTATTTGTACTATACCCTTCCCTGTCTTCCAAAGTCAAACCCACAATCCTCCATTTCAATCGAGTACCACTTCCTTCCCTTTTCTTGCATTCATCCTCATCTGCATGCATCTCCCCCACACTAAATGTCTGTGTTAAAAATTACTGTCGCCAGTTATCAGCTCTGACGCTAACAAGCTTGCTTTGACTCAGACTTAGACAGCCTGAAAAGACAACCACAAACGCACTAAAACTACTGCCTGCCTGTGTGTTCTAGGAGAAATATTTGGCCTTCACTATAGAGGTTTTTATCATTCAAGCTACTTGCAGACAGACCATTTGTTTATCATAGAAGAGCTTGTTCACAACTTCTTTTATTCTTTTATTTTCTTTTCTCAATAGCTAAAAGAGATTCTGACAAATCTATCAAGTTCTCTGGGATGGGAGGGTGCTATTTTCATCACACTCAATTCTTCAAAATTGTTTAAGTCCTGTTCTGATGACAGCATTGGTAAGAAATCAAGAGGACAAACACGGTAAGAATACTGTTTATTCTGACGTTGATTTATCTCACCGTTAACTAAGTCTTGCTTATTTAAGCTTTCTTGAGATACAAAGGAAATAATTCATTGTTTCAAGGAGAAGTTTTGGGTTTTGGTTGGTTGGTAGGTCGAGTAATTTTAACTCAGCTTATATCCTGAACTTTGTTTTACATTTAAAAGCAAGCATTCCTTAAAAAGAAAAAAAAAAAAAAAAAAACTGGAAATGGGAAGACTAACAGGTTTGCTGAAACAGTATGAGAAAGACCCTTTTATCGTTCTCTTCTTAGGAATTACATTGACAACTAGTAAGATATGCCAGTACAATTCCTGTACAGTTGAAAATTCATCAGACACATTTAGAATCCAAAGAAGGGTTAATTACAAAGACTGTGTACAAATGAGGACATGTAAAGACAATAAAGTGATCAGAGTTTTTCTTTAAATTCTTCTTGAGAATCTAAAGAAAAATGGAGAATGAGTTTTTGAAAGAGGTGGTGAAATGGGCAAGGAAGCAAAATGTAGCAAATGGGATGTATGTGTATAGATATATATACACACACACACACATATATATATATAAAATCATGTGTTTAAGATGATGAAGCCATGACAATATTTTTATTCCACCAGAATGTTTGGATTCATGAATACAACTTTCAAAGCACTTATTTTAAGTAAATAGATATATTACATAGCAAAAAAACCCAACAAAACACAAACCAACAAAAAAAACCCCACTAAACGTCTATAAGACACAAATAACTTTAACCACTAAAATGAATTTTGTATTTTCACAGTTAGAACATATTTACAGACATGTTGAAGCTTTTCCTTCTATTATTGTTTCTGTCTCACAAATTCCATGTTGAAAAACAGGACAAAACATTTTTGTAATTGCTTTAAAGAACTGTTGAATCTCTCTAGTCTGCTGCTTCTGTCTCTGTTCAGCTTCCATATGGTTGAAAATCAGTATTTTTTTCTACTCTGGTCCTGCCATTCTGTTTATTTAAAATTAAAAGACAAGCTATAGGCTTGGAAGAAACTTGACAGAAGAGATAGGTATTTCAGGACTTACTTTAACCACTTGGTTGCTTCTGAGTCCTCCATGTAGCTTCAGGTACAGTGCTCTGGCTGTGCCGCTGAGCAAACAGCATCTGTGTTAGAGAGAGTGCCAAAACCATCCATGTAAAATGTTTCTGCTGGCAAATATTTCCAGTAGTGCATATCTTGGCAAACCACATCTGCTGCAAAGCTGCCTTTTAAAAAAATCATTTATTATTATTCTTTTTGTTTGTTTGTGCTTTTTTGTTTGTTTGGTTTGGTTTTTGTTTGGTTGGGTTTTGGTTTAGTTTGGCTTGAGTATTCCTCTTCTCTTCTCTTCTCTTCTCTTCTCTTCTCTTCTCTTCTCTTCTCTTCTCTTCTCTTCTCTTCTCTTCTCTTCTCTTCTCTTCTCTTCTCTTCTCTTCTCTTCTCTTCTCTTCTCTTCTCTTCAAGTAAGACATGTTCAAGTAATATCAAACTGGTTTGCTGAAAAAAAATCACAGATATCCAAACATATGAAGTTACAGCTGCTTCTCACAATTTTCTGGACATTTTAAAGCAGCACACTCTCCCCAGTCTTCCAGGACATCTAGCAGCAAGAACAGAGGTAATTAAGAAACACATTTCTCTCTATGCACCTAGGTGACATGCTAACCTAATCAAGTGTCGAGAAGGTGTCAAAAGTTAGGGCTGGGCTGGCTAGTAGATGAGGGATGGATGCACTCTCTTCCCAAAGGGGAAGAGAAAAGGAATAAGAGAGAGAGACTTATGGATTGGAAAAGAAAATTATAATTATCTTTAAGGAAAATAACAAGAGTAAAATGAAAAATACACATATAAATACAAAACCAGTATCAAACACAAGCCCAATGATGGCAATTATGTCACTGTCACAACAGGTGATGGCTGGCACTAGGGAAGGTCCCAGACTGGACTCAGCTGCAGATCTGAGTCAGATTTGGGAGATGAATTGTGAAACTGGATTCAGAAGCTCATGAATAAGGATCAAAGGCAGAATGGAGAAACACCACCATTGAAGAAGGGAGCTTGACCCTTGTGATCCATCAGCTTTATACTGAACATGACATATGAAGAATGGAACACCCATTTGGTCATTTTAGGACCACCTGCCCCTGTCCACTACTCCCCAGAAGTGTAGCCCCTTACTTCACCCCTAATGTGGCACACAAAATTTAGGAGTGACTTTGGTCTTCATAGGAGCAAGTATAATGATGTGCCTTTATGCACACTGGTCCTTAGTAATAACTATAAACATCAAATGTTATCACTTGTAGAAGAAGACACTGCAAAAATACACTGTTGGCTTCAGAAAGTGCAGTTACTTAGAAGAGACTGAGCTGACAAGTAAAATCACTGAACAGAATTAGTTCTGTTCTAGCTCAAACCAGGTTTGAGCTAGAAGGTAATGAAGGCAGAATGGGAGGGAAATCCAGACGAGCCATTCAAAAGAACAAAAGAACATCTCATTGCACTAGTAGGCTGCTAGACACCAAAGCAAACAGATGGGGGGTGGGGGGTGGGGGGAAGGGGAACGGACGGGGAAGGAGGATAGGAAGTGGAGGCTATGTAATAAAAGCTTCAGAAAATAATAAAGACTAATCCTGAGTTTTAATAGACATTATTGATTTGAAGATCATAGTTGCAATCCAGCTGAAGTGTTCTAGAGTCAGCTCCCCTTTTTTTTTTCCTCCTCTCCTTGTAAGAGATATTTGAACTTTACAGTAGTAAAATAGATATTTCATTAAATTCATAAAAGCAGATGGATTATAAGAGTCTGTGTGTTTAGAGAAGAAAATCCTTCAGAAAAGAAACCTTTTGGTTTTTTTTCTTCCCTCTCTTGCCTGTCCTGACATTATTAAGTTTACATATGCTTTGTGAAAAATGACATACCAACCTGAACCTTTCACTTTCCTAATGGTGTGCTGAATGACTTGACAGTGTCCCATAGGAGCTGGGATTGTTTAGCCTGGAAAGAGGAGGCTCAGGGGAGACCTTATTGGTGTCTACACTACCTGAAGGGTGGTTGTAGCCAGGAGGGGGTTGGTCTCTTCTCCCAGGCAACCAGCACCAGAACAAGAGGACGTAGTCTCAAGCTGTGCCAGGGGAAGTTTAGGCTCAAGGTGAGGAGAAAGTTCTTCACTGAGAGAGTCATTAGCCATTGGAATGGGCTGCCCAGGGAGGTGGTGGAGTCACCATCCCTGGAGGTGTTCAAGAGGGGATTGGACGTGGTACTTGGTGCCATGGTTTAGTCATGAGGTCTGTGGTGACAGGTTGGACTTGATGATCTTTGAGGTCTCTTCCAACCTTGGTGATTCTGTGAAATCCATGCACATCCCTAAGTACATATTGAACAATGCCTATTTTTGTAGCAGTGATATGGGGGGAAGATTGTAGAAACTTGTTATAAACTAAGTTATTTAACTTTTATTATCCTTTATGCACAACAGGTGAAATGTAGTGGCCCATAAATACTTAATGTGAAGAAAGAAAAAAGAAGAGGATAAAACTTGAAAAAAAAAAAAGAAAGAGGAAGATGTGCCTCAGTGTTACATTACTATATGAATCCTTAACCCCTTTTTCCTTAAGAAATGCTATAAAAATGGATAAAATATCTTCATTTATACCTTACATAAATGGAAATTCTAAAAAGTAGTGTTATGATACACACAAAATTATATATATTATTTATATACGTGTTTACTTTTCCTTCTTGCTCCATTCTCCAAAGACTTTTGTCAGTCATCTGTCATCATGGAGTTTGGATTAAATTCAAAAGAATGAATAAGTCAAAAGATATGGCTTTACTAACAAATAAACTTATTAACACAAAGTGCTACTGAAGATAACATTTTAATTTTCCTCTTTTAAAGAAAGAAGAATGTTATGGTATTTTGGATACAATATATTTATCAGAAAAGTGCTTTTCAGTATAGAGGTTACTTGCACACAAGACATTTCAAAGTAAATATAACAAGAGCTTTGCCCATATTAAGATGAAATCAAATTTTCTACAATCATATCTGTTCTGTCACTTTTTGCTCAGCATTCACTATTAGAAGAAGTAGGGCTTTTTTAAAAAAACACCAAAACCCCAAACAAACAAAAAAAAACCCAACCCAAACTTAGTTCTCAACTGCAAATTATTGCCCTTTTAGAAAGTGAAAATAAAATACAATCATGCTATATGGCTGTACCAGCAATAAATACTTGTTTCTAGGTGCCCAGGGATGAAAGAAATGTAAAGTGAACACTGAAGTTGTTTGCAGGAGTGGAAATGGAACTTTCTGTGACAGTGCAGTTGTTTGGAGCAGGCAGCAGGCACTGAAAATATTATCCAGAGGAGATGTATAACTCAGCTTCTTCTCCAACTGCTGATTTAATGTGTTCCAGCAGGATGGTAACGTTTGCAACATTTTTAAAGCCAATAAAACCTTGATTCAAAATATTTTTTTTTCATATAAACAAAAGGAAGCACCTTGAGCATGACTAACCAGAGCTGTAAAATGCAACCTGCAATCACAGAATCACAAATTCACAGACTGCATTGGGTTGGAAGCGACCCTCAGAGCTCATCTTGTCCAACCCACCTGCAATGAACAGGCAAACCTCCAACTGGATCAGGCTGCTCAGGGCCACATCACATCTGACCTTGAATGTCTCCAGGGACAGGGCATCAACCACATCTCTGGGCAACCCGGACCAGCTTTGTCACTCTCATTATAAAGAACTTCTCCCTTATGTCTGACCTATATCTATCCTGCTCCAGTTTAAAACCATTGCCCCTTGTCCTATTGCTAGAAGCCCATCTAAACAGTCCTTCCCCAGCCTTCCTGTAGGTCCTTTTCAGAGGTTTAAATACTACTATAAGGTTTCTCCAGAGCCTTCTCATCTCTAGGCTGAACAGCCACAATTCTTTCAGCCTGCCTTCATAGGAAAGGTGGTCCAGCCCTCTGATCATCTTTATGGCCCTCCTCTGGACCCCATTGCAGCAGGTCCATGTCTCTCTTGTGTGTGGGATCCCAGAACTGGACACAGTACTCCAGGTGAGGTCTCACCAGAGCAGAGTGGCAGAATCACGTCTCTTGATCCGCTGGTCACATTTCTTTTGATGGAGCCCAGGATACAATTGGCCTTCTGGGCTGCAAGTGTGCATTGCTGGCTCATGTCCAACTTCTTGTCCCTCAGTACTCCCTAGTCCTTTTCTGCAGGTCTACTCTCAATTTCATCATTCCCCAGTCTGTATTAATATTGAAGGTTGCCCTGATCTAGGTGCAGGACCTTGCATTTTCCCTTACTCCTCAGCCAACCTCTCCAGCTTGTCAGGTCCCTCTGAACAGCATTCCATCTTTTAGTCTTATCAACCACACCACTCAGCTTGGTATCATCTGCAATCTTGCTGAGGGTACACTCAATCCTGCTGTCTGTATCACTGATGAAGATATTGAACAGCATTGGTCCCAGTACAGACCCGAGTGATGCTACTTGCAACTGTTTCCATCTGAACATAGAGCTATTCATCACCCTTTGGATGAGACAATCAGACCAATTCCTTATCCACTGAACAGTCCACCTGTCAAATCCATGTCTCTCCAGCTTAGAGAGAAGTTTGTTGTTGGCAACTGTGTTGAAGACTACAAAATTCCAGACAGATGACATCTGTTGGTCTTCCTTTGTCCACTATGCAGTTACAACATTATAGAAAGCCACTAGATTGGGCAGGGAGGACTTGCCCTTGGTGAATCCATGCTGGCTGTCTTGAATCACCCCCACGTGCTCCATGTGTTCCACTATAGATTCCAGGAGGATCTGTTCCATGATCTTCCCAGGCACAGAGATGAGACTGACAGGTTGGTAATTTCCAAGGTCCTCTTTTTCACCCTTTTAAAAAATGGTGTAATGTTTTCTTCATCCTGTCTCACGGGACTTTACCTGACTGACAGGACTTTTCAAATATAATGAAGAATGGATTTGGAGCTATACCAGCCAATTCCTTCAGTACTCTGGGATTCATCTCATCAGGTCACTTAGATTTATGTATGTTGAAGTTCCTCAAGTGGTCTTGAACTCGATCTTCCCTGATAGTGGAAGTGACTTTATCCCACCTAGCAGTTCATCAAACCAGGAGGGGGATGGAGCAAGATTGCCAGTGAAGACTGAGACAAAAAAAAGTAATCCTCTGTACCCCCTCTGTACTAGGGGCAGCACCTGGAAACAAGGAGGTATTTCTGCTGAAGATTTTATTTTTGAGTGATCACACAGGTGTTTTTACTCTGGATATTCAGAACTGAGAGCCAACATAGATTAGTAAAGGTTTAAGTTTTAGAAGTATTTTCTCTAAATAAAACATTCTTTTTGTTCTTCCTCCAAGTACCCATTCTCTCTCATTACTGAGAGAATATCTGTGTCATTCAGATCCAGATGATAAGGTTTATTTTAAATGCTTCTACCTTCATAGTGGAATATGCCACACCTCCTTTTCCTCCTGACAACTTTTGGGCAAGGACTTTTTTAAAAATTTCAATGGAAAATCTTTAGACTGTCTGAAACACAGCCTGATACAATGAACGTTCCAGCAGTCTACTCTTTACCCACTGCTGTTCACATTTCTGGGCCAAAGATCTAACAGTCTTATTTTAGGACATGGTCTGAGCCCTGGCAGTATCATTAGTCCAGACACCAAATTGTTTCCAGCTATTTTATGTCCATAACCCTTTGAGAATGAATTCCTTTCACACACCAGGCATCTCACTAGTAATAATACCGATCTCTTAAAAAGTCCATTTGTGTATAGACTTACATTTGTTTTATATAGCATGATTCCATTTAAACTCAAGAAAACAGAGGTGCATGCAAATGCCACTGCTCCTATGCCACAGCCAAAAATCTGTACAGCAAGTTGCCCAACCACAAATAATGACCAAAGGAAACTTGCAAAACTGATTTCTTAGTCCTGTTATGCTTTCATGAAAAGCCTTGGAAGACAGAAATCTGTTAGTCTTTTCCTCATGCAAAACAAGGGCCCGGGAGTATCGGGCAATGCTAACTTCAATGTTGTCTTTGTGTGTATTACTATTGGTTGACAAACCAAAATGTGCTATTTCGGCTCATATAAATAACCACTTCACTTGACTGGCTTTTTCTTAGCCTTGGCATGTATTTCTTGACTCTCGGGTGCACAAATAATGGAGTAAAGATTCCAGCATCATATACTGCAAAATGATTGGAGAAAGTGTGGTGAGGGATTAATCATTCAGCACAAAAATAAGAATTCCCATCACATCTCCTTCAGGGATGCACTCTTTCCAATCTAAATAACTTCAAGTAGTAAAAATAATGAATTTTGTGAAAAACTGGTCTTGAATGCTGCTTTAAAGTAAGGAATGCCTATAATAGACATCTTGGTAATTTTCCTGTGTCCATGACACAGAAAGAGGAGAAAGTAAACATCGCTCAAAATTCCTTACCCAAACCAACCAAATTTTGCCTCAGTCACAGTAATAAAGGTAACTGTAAAGATTGCTCCTTCATCAGATTCCTCTCAATTCTCTGTTCATCATTTGAAGCAACATAACCTTTCAGAGATTCTCCTCTTTTTCTGTTAAAACCAGTGATAAACTAGGCTGAAATTGACCTTTTAAAACTGAAAGTCTCCATTACAGTGGACAGTTTATTAATTTTCTTACTACTGTTTATTTTTCCTGTATATCTGTACCCCCATCTCTTTTTGTGGCACCTCTGCTTCTGTCTTTCCTTAATAGGAATATAATCTGTTTGGCCTCTGAATCTGGGCAAGAAGGGAAATGGAACTTTACCCTTTAGCTAGTTATATGAATACATCCATGGTTGTGCTGTAGTGCAATTTTCAGTTGTCTGTGCCATCAGTAACTTTGTCTATTATATAAATGAATAGGAAAGTCATTGTGCACTGACAAGAGTTTTCTAAGTATGAGTTTTAGATCACTGCCTTCATAAATGGCAAAGCCAGGAGTGAATTATAAAGGCTGTCCCAGTAGGGCATTAACACACTCATAATACCATATCACACTAGAAACAATTTGAATGTGCCATGTATATTAGAGGAAAGAAAGTGAGCTATTTTACAAATGTGTAATAAAGAAGTTATGGAAAAATATGGAAACCATGTTTTTATCCCCCACCTGTGAAGCCAGGTGCTTTATTTATTACAAGAAACTGAAAGAGGTATATATTACAGTAATAATACTTTTAAATGGTTTAAATGTCTAAAGTGTCTTAAAAAGATCTTTCTGTGTATTTGGAGCCCAAAGGTGTAAAATAACAGAATTGCATGTAGAGACAATGTTCCCATCAGGAAAAATATTACAAGTTCTCACAGCATAAAGAAATTGTTTTCAAGCTTAATAATTTATCTGAACAACAAAATTTAAGTGATTGAGGACAGATGCTGTCATTTCTGTCCTTTCAGAGGCATGTTAGATTACCACACTTACTAAGTTAAAGAGGAACCCTATGTGAAGCAGCAATAGTGCATATGTATTGCAATGTGTGTTAATAAACAGTGATGAAACTTGTGAGTTTCTGTGTCGGATAATTTCATATATGTGAGGTTTACCAAAGGTAAACATTCCATTTTTGCTACACAATTATGATAATTTCCTGTGGTCTTTCCCCTCATATATTCTTCTCTCATGTCTTTGTGATACATAGGATTATTATGACCTTTTTTTCATCCTTAATGTTGACACCATAAGTATATATATCCTAATGCAGCTGATGGTCTTTATTCGTACTAACCCACTGTGTGATAATCATGTCATTGAACTGATTGATGCTCAAAATCCATACTGAGCATGTCTTTGTAAAGAAGGGAGACTAGCCTACTCCTTCTCCTTTCTTTGTATTTTAAATGGCTATATAAAGAGGCATTTTGGTAGTGTGTTTTCTGGCATGTGCAGAATGAAATGAAGAATGAAACTGCATTGTGGCAGGGATAAATTCTTGACAGCTCTGTCAGACTCAAGTATTGAATCTTGTCATTTTACTTGAGGAAACACAAGAAGACATCATAGTTGACTGGCTTAGTCCCTTGAAATGATAGTTGTAATGTGTTTTGGTTTTGCAACTATACAGAAGGGTAGTTAAAAAAAAAAATAAATAAAAAGGGGATGCCTCTTTCATTTTCATCATTCTGGTTTTGTCTTCTAGATGCTGCTTCAATTCTTGCTGTCCTCAGTGTAACATGATGATTCAGAAAACAGAGAGCAGAATTCTCCTATTATTTCAGTATACCTTAAGGCTTCAACATCTCTTAAAGCAAGGAGAAGGCTGGAACAATTTTTAATTTTTTTTTCCTGAGGTTAATAGACTTACCCATTTGATGGCTTGATCAAAATGGACAGAAATATGATGAATATATATAAAAGTGCTTACCAGGAACTTGACATGCATACTGCAGAGGGGGTTGGACTAGATGACCTTCGCAGGTCCCTTCCAACCCAGATCATTCTATGAATCTATGATTCTATGGTTATCAGTTGTGACCAGAATACAGACAAATTTGGAACAGCACAGAACGTGCACCATCTAGACAAAGTTGAACAAAGATGCTTTTAGTTTATTTTGTACTTAAAACCATTATGGAAGTGTAACTATACAGAAGCACAGTGACAGAGAACGACTTTGCTTACTGATTTATTTATTTTTTTAATAATGGGAGAATCTGTTAAACTTTCTAGATTGAGAATCCTTTGCACCATACCACTAAAAAAAAATACTCTCTGGCTTTTGTGTACAGCCAGAGTCTTACTGAGGTCTCAAGAGGTCTTCAGGGCTCACAGGATGAGAAGCTCTGGTCAGTTCATATGTGATTATATAAAAATGTTCAATCCATTCCTCAGAACTTTTTTGCCTCTATTCAGCTGCAGAAATCAGATTAAGCTGAATGTAAATTATTATTTAAACTGAACGTCAAGAACTTTAATGCCTATTTATTTGGAAAGATTTTTCCAGGAAAAAGAGAATCAACCTAGTCCAGCATTTATCACAGCATGACAGGTGACCTTTTTTTTTTGGAGAGGTCAATGATGAAGGCAAACTTGAACTCCCTGGTCATTATCTCCTTGTTTAATCTCTTTATTGCTTGGTAACGGTTAAGATTTGGTAAGCATACCATCTGACCTCATTAACTTGGTCAGCAACAACTGTCTAACGCCATACAGACACTGCAAATAACTACTGGTTTGCTATCTGGCTCTCAAGTAGAGCAGTGGAATTTTATCAGAAGTTTCATTACAGTGAGTATGCAAACAGCTGAGCACAGCATGAATGTATCTACATTAGTACTACTCTATTTCATGTTTGTTCTAAGCAGAACCTCTTCAGCCAAGAGATGCAAAATACCACATATTTTATGGAACAGACTGGTTTTGAATGCTGTAGAAATGTGTGACCTTCTGGATCTGCATCTAGATGAAACTCTCCCCACCTCTTCTACCTACCATTTATCATTTTTTGCCATGAAGCCGTGTTTGTTTCTTGTTTTGTTGTAAGATAAGCAGGTTTCCCCTTCACCATTTCTTTTTTTTTCTTTTCTCCAAACTTTTTTTTTGTGTTACACCTGTAACAGTTAATAGAGATTAGATAGACTCATCTTTTTATCAAAGGTAAAAACTCTTGTGAGACACTTCATAAACACTTATGAGTCTTTTCTACTCTAGTTCAACTCTAGTTGATTTGATACTTTTTTTTTACCAAACTATGAATGGATTGAACTTAGTCTCCAGTTAATTCTTACACTTAGATGTTTTAAAGTAATCCAAGATGTAGTGCTTTAGAGAGCTTGACTCACAGCAAGATATGACAGTGACAGCCACTTAGACTCAGAATTTTACTGGGCTCGCAACAGACTGATCATTTTCATGGCTTAGTTATTTTTGACATTATGGATATCAGTTTTTATACACTGACGCAATCAAAAAGGTGGCAGTACTTGGATGAGAATGTACATGCACCCTGTCCCCTGTTGCAGTATGTGTCTGTGGTTCCCACCATAAAATGTTAGTTGAATGTTCCTTGAGAACATGTTGTCTTTTCCTAAAACTTGAAATTCTTACCCACACTTGCGTTAAACTCTCTTAGTGTGATAAGACTCTACCATCTCAAATGTTGTAGACAAGCGTGGTCTAGTGATGCAAACAGGTACTCTTCCATCATTCAGTGTCATAGTCCATTCACTGGTATGAACACTGGAGTAACAACTACATAAGAAGGCTGTTCATTGTGCCACCAAGTCAGATTTAGAATTTATTGGGCAGCAAATCTAGCACACAGAGAATATACATAGCAAAGTATATTCAAGAAACCTTTTTTTTTTATTCTCACTTTCTCGCTTTTCTCACAGTTAAAATGGAGTTGACTCCAAATTGTTTCAATCTGAGCTTTACAAAGAATGCAAGTTTTGTCAGTCTTCCATGTCACAATCTGAAAGTGCAGAAATGCTGTTCCTCAGGTGGTCCTGAGGAAGTATTCAGACTTTCTGTGTCTTTGTGTGAGGGAGAATGCAGATACCCACATACACATAAATCTGGAGTTAGGTCATTCATTCATTGCCATGATTTGTAATAGCGAAGGATAATATGTGTATAACATGACATAAAAGTGCTGAAAAGCATACTCAGTTAACTGAGTACTAAGTTCTGGTGCCCCAACTCTCCTTCTCAGCAACTACATTATTTGTGATATTGTTTAATAGAAAATTGCAATGGAATTCCACTTGAATGTGTCTGATAGCCACAGCACATGTAATATAAAAACCCCCTCTTCAAATACATTCATCTTATTTTTTTTTTTTTTTGGAAGAGCAAGTCACATGAGAACAGGAAATAAAATCCAATATAATAAAATGTGTTGCTTTGATTTACTTACTCATTTTGTCTGCAGCTTTGTTGGCTTCTGTGGTATTTCAATGAAGTATGCAAACCACTGTCTAAAACTCCTGATTGTGGCTATACTTCTTGGATGACAATGATGGAAATGAGAGATGTATTTGGAAACATACCTTCAAAAGGGTGTCAAGCAAGCACATTTCTGCCCTGGGAACAGCAGAAAAGGACAACAGGAGGAACTGGGACAATTATGTTTACGAGTATGACTTGTACACATATTCTTTTTCTTCTTACCAAGAGGTGCATGAGAGGAGCAGGACAGAAATCCAAATACAACTTTGTTCCCTCCTAACCACCACTCAGTCATCTAATAATAACCCTGACCTGGGTAGGTGTGAGACTGTTTTTTCAGGCTTGAAATTAGAATTTGAGCCTAAACTAAAGTGCTTTGAGTTCATACTTGAAAATGCTGGGAGGTTTAGTGTGGTTTTTTGTTTAAGTGTTTGTGGTTTTGTTGTTGTATTTTTGTTTGTTTCTTTGTCTTTTATTCTCCCCCACCCCCAGTAAAAAGCCTTAACCATCAAAATAAAAGCCAGTTCTGTACTTGTTTTAAATTATTCTTTTTTCTTTTTTTCTCTCTCTCCATCCAGGATGGAGGAGGAGTAGAGAGACACCAGCACACACGGTATGGAAGATGAAGGCAATTATAATGCATGATGTAGGAGGAAGAAAATTATGGAGAAATTATTTATAACAGTTCACTGATAATTACATTGCACAGATTATAAAATAATCACTGACAATATGTATGTAAATTACTTATTTTTTCTATTGGAAATTTGCCTTTGTTCTCTATATTGTGAAACTTCTGTGAAATCTTGCAAATTAAGGACAATGATAAAAATAAAAATGAATTTATTTTAAGTGATTCATGATGCATGGCAGATGTATAAGTGGTTAGGCTGTGAGTGTACAACTCTTATGCAAAATATACATGTTATGAACAGTATGGTCTGGAGTGATGATAAAGCTAAATAATTGCATCTGGATTTTAACTTTTTTTTTTTTTTTGCATACTCTATTAAAGTTTTGTATAAATGGAAAGGAAAATAAACTATTCATGTACTTCCTGGCTATGGCCTGGAAAATGTAATTTCACCATGTTTTGTACACACACACGCTGTTATTTTCTGCTGTATGCTTAGATAAGCATAACTAAGTTTATATAAATTCCAGTAAAGCCATTTATTTAATCTACTGTTCAAGGCAAATTTGGAGAACAGAATTTTACCTTTTCTGTTTTCATTCTATTTTTCAATTCAATATTGGTTCAGCTATTTCACAGGAATCATGTCACTTTTGGAAAATCATTTGGTGTACCTGGAAAAAATGAAAGAGAGGGATGAAAGATCTAATTGTCCATTATAATCTGAGTTTCAGGAATGATGGTTGTAAAGGATGTCCAGGTAAAAACCTTTTGAACTCTGAGTTTGATTCAGTTACACTGATAAATATCTGGAGCAATCCTCTCTAAATCAAAGAAAATTACTGAAGAAGAAAACCCATGAGTTCTGAGTGGAAACTTGAGGCTTTGTCCTTCTCCTGTTTTTTTATCAAACTCCTTCATGATTTATTTTTTTTTCCACATTGTATTTTATCGAGATCATCTAGTTGTCTTTGTCTGTTTGTTTGCTTGCTCAACTGATTTTTTTAACTCTATATTTCTACTTCATTATATGACACAACTGCTGCATCATTTGGGGCAGAGATTTTCTTTAAGTTTAGTTGGACCTGTATTTGTGATGGACACCTGAATAACCTCCAGTTGACAGAATGGTGTTTCTTTCTTATACATTTTTACTTTTTATGCTCTAATTCCTGTAAAACACTACTCTAATAATCATCAAGTTAATTCCCACGCCTGCTGCCCGCTCCCCCCTCCCCCCCCCCCAAAAAAAAATTAATCAGAATCTATTTTCAACCTGTTATAAGGGTATAGCTAGTAATTTTTTACTTCTTTAAGTTGCCTGGCCTTCTCTGTATCTTGGAAAAAGAGTTCGCATCTGTCCATAGAGAAAAGGGATGGGGTAGGCACCATTCTATTACACACACACTTTCACACTACTTCCCTTTTGTATTCCTCCTTTACTGTATTTCTCCTCTGTTCAAGATCAGGTGTGATAGCCTGATTGTCAGAAGTGACTAACAGCTCTTGCAACAGTTCACAGATTTCTTAAAGTATTTCATTCACTAGAGAGCTTTCCCTCATCCAGGTAGACTCTATTCATTTCAACAGAATTTCAGCTGCCTTGGAAGTCCCTATTACACTGGAAGAATGCAGGCTTTTGTTAGGTACTGCTATACAAAACAAACACTGAAGTTTCCCCACTTTCTCTCTGAAATTGTTTTAGGTAGGTTGCAGCAGTGGACGTTTGGCCTGTTTGGCACTATTAATCTCTTTATAATGAATCACCTTGGAAGTTATTTTGAGATCACATTTTATGTCTTCCTGAACCCTACGAGTGTTTATGAAGGTATTCTCTTCCAATTTAAACTGAAGACATAAAAAACATGGATGAAATAATAAGCATTTACCTAACTTCCTCAGATTCTCTTTCTCCAGTATATTGAAGTCTTCTGGGACTGGATCTGAATATTCAGTTTTCTTTAAAGCTTCTCACCAGCACATCCTGGTTTCTTTCCTAAATCCAAAGGTTTTGAAGCAAAAATTTCTGAGACACTTTAGTTTGGGTTTTTCCTTTTTTGGAATTCAATGGAAAACATTTTTCCTCTAAATAACCATGTCACATTAAAATGGTCAGATGATTAAAAACCTTATTAGGCAATAGGCTGTTCAGTTATCACCCTAGAGAGTCAGATTTTATCAATAGCATGTTTTGGATGATAGCCATCTCTCAATTCAGGGATTTTTATTTAGTTAAAGGGAATTTCAGCTACCACAGTATTACATGGTAGAATTTGTCATGACAGTTCTTTGAGGTTTTATCTCAACATGGAAACAAATGTTAACAGGGCTGGCTATCATACCTCATCCACAAAGCATCCACAGAATAGGCGCAGAACTTTCAACACTGAACACAGTGAACAGCCTGCAATACAACCACAATCTACAGATAGTTGTGTTAATAAATCATCAAAGGTTGATTCCATCCCTTTTTAAAAGGAAACTTCAGAAGGGTCATCTTGCATTTGTTTTCACATCTGATTCTTCTTGTGATGTGCAAAATACAGATAGCTTCACAGAAAGGAAGAAAGATAAAGAAAATCTAAAAACTGTTCTGGACTAATTAAATGGGAAAGTCAGCAGCAGAAACAGAAAATGCAGTGAACATCCAAATCAAGTCTTCTACCTGTGAGATCAGTGGATTGCATACCTAGGAAGTGAAGCTCTGTCACAATTCAAGAAATATTTATATGTTATTGGATATAGAGATAGATCTTCTATGCAGGACAAGTCAAACTGCTTCACATAGAGATAATGGAGCTTGTGTGATCTGATTACTCAGGACATGTAATTGAACTGTTCATGCATCATATAACCAATACACTGTTATTCTCCACCACTAAATGGCTGTATGGTAAAGGACAGCATGATATATACATATGAGATAATACGAATGCACATTACAGAGTCTTTAGAAAGGAACAGCTAAGAGTGTGATATCAAAAACATCTAGAAAAGCTTCATTGTCTCATGAGAATGTGAATAAAATCACAGAGCTGGCATCCATTTTCCAGTACCTAGCAGGGAAGAGAGAATGCTTCATACAAGCTTATAGATTAAAGAGATGACCTGCTCATCACACACATCACCTGAGAGTCTGACTATCTTCAAGAATTATCATAGGCATGCCATAATTTTGATCCAGACAAAGGCTGAAAAATTTCTAGAAAAATAGCTAGATAGAATTTCTGGTACTGAAAGAAGGATGTAAAACTGCAACTAGTGAAATAGCAGTAGAAAAATGGAAGGCTTGGAAAGCACACTTCAGTCAGCATCCAGCTATACGGAATGGTCTAATGCTGTTTATCAAACAGTAAGTGTAGCAGAGAAACACCTTCAAAACTGCACATTGATAAAAAAGCTTTTCCTAATCAGCCTATCAACTCTTGAACATAGAACTGTCAACGTATCTTAGAATACAGAAGATCTTTGTGTAATAATTGCACACCACCTTTGGCATATATCATTGAGAAGCAAGTGCGAAGTCTGGGCATAAAAACTTTTCAAGGATGTGAACTGCTGGTGTCATTTATTGTTCTCACAAAACTACTTATAACAGGAGTGGTTGAGTCTGAGTACACTTTCTTTCCATATGCAGTATTGTGTTGCTTCTCCTGAGACAGTTTTGTCCTACAATTTTTGATATGTGAAGTGCAGTTATTTACACCTGGAGTGAAGAGCACCCTACTTATATTGCAACAGAAAAGAGAAGGTGAGGACAAATGCTGTCTTGCAACTCTGTCTCAGTGTAGCATTCCTCAGTACTCCTGCAGGTTTCTACCAAGTTATTCTCCACTAAATGATGTGCTGAAAATCACAATTCTGAATTATCTGAAAATTATCACATTGTGCTTAGTCTGCTTCTGATTTGCACTCTGGTTTGGAACGATATAACTAATATTCCAAGGTTCAAACTCTCCAATGATTTAAATTGTCTAAAGCAGTTTCCCTCACATTACCTTTAGAGCTAAGTCCAGC
Organism: Dryobates pubescens; assembly: GCF_014839835.1. Taxonomy (NCBI): domain Eukaryota; kingdom Metazoa; phylum Chordata; class Aves; order Piciformes; family Picidae; genus Dryobates; species Dryobates pubescens. The sequence continues at coordinate 32,465,211 of NC_071616.1, forward strand.
TGTTCTAAACTAAAGTCCATGATCCAAATTTATGTTCTCTTGAGACACTATGGGTAAGTAAAGTGCATCAAGACACCCACCAATGATCAATGAAATTTCTTAACCATGAAGCAACACTTTTCCCTACAACTAAAATGTGCAACGATGTCCATATTTTAAATATAAATTCTATCTCTTTATACCTCAGTGATGCAGAAATATAATTTATTAGTTGCATAATGGTTTCACATTATACCATCCCAGACATGCTAAACATCCTGATCTTAATCTGAAAATAACAGAAGCAAGATTTCTGCTCCTGAATTTGATTACCATGTTGACCCTGAGACAAATTTTATTGAACTGAAGACTGTTGATCAAATCAGCAACAGAGTAACACTGAAGGATTTTGTCCTCTGATACCTTATTTTTAAGGTAACATCTTCCTGTTGGCAGTGTTCATAAAGTGTCACATGGTTCATGATCATGCTCAGGGTGCAGCTGTGTTACTAAATTTCTAAAATATGTGTTGAAATTCAAAAGGAATTTGAAAACAAAACAGATAATCAGACATGCAGGAATTTTTCCTCCAAGTTTGCCATTTAACTCTACAATGAATCGAACAAGTTTGAAAGGGAATGCTAGCAATGCTACTTGGATTTTATCACAGCAAAAAAGTGAACTGTCACAGTGAACGACACCTTTATTTTCCTTTTTCCCTCTTTGCCTTCCTGCTAACTGATCTCTGGAAGTTGTTCTTACCCAGCTGTGTTCCTTTTACTAAAGTCTGTATTCTCTCTTAGATGTTCAGTGCTTCATAAAGCAAGAGACTGAATAAAAGAATGGTTAACACATGCTGCTAACTTGAGAAGAATCAAAGTTGAGCATCTGTCAAGCCAGCAAAGCCAAACAACAAATTATTAAGTACTCTTCAATGGCTTTGAAATAGCTTTATCTTCTCAGCAGCATTAACCATAAGATTCATATTTTATTAAATCTCCCTTTTTTTTTTTTTTTTTTTTTTTTTTTTAAATGCATTTCTGTACATGATAGAAACACCTTCTACTGTTTTGGAAAACACTAAATATTTGGTCATAGAAGGCATTTACTTAAACTTCACCATTTCCAACTACTAAAGGGTGATTTCTGGAGTCTTGGCTCCAGTCTAGTACTGTTTTCTATCATTCCATGATTGCTACATATGACCATGATGTAACCTTCTAATCTCTTGAGAAGGATTTTCAGAATAATGAGCTAGTTAATTTAGATTCAACTTGACAACAGGAAAGCATTAGCCATGCAACCCATTGATTAGGGAGATTAGGAAAAAAAAGAAAGTGAATCCAAAAGAGAGATTTGCTAGAAAGAATATTTAGCAGCATGTTCAGAAAAAAAAGGTAGAAAAGAAAAATGCCTGAAGCTTAATTTGTAGATCTGTGTCTCCTTCCACTACATTGTCTGGAATTTTTTACCCATCTTCTAGTGTTCAAAATCCTCAACCCAGTAGATTTTTTTTCCCCTGTAACTAATGTACATTACATCTATTTTACCCACAAATTGCCTTTTTGTTTGGAAGAATTTAGCTCCATAGTTCTGTTTTCTGACAATTATGTGTGAACTTTGATAGACCACAGGTAGTTAAATTCTGATATCAAGGGAAAATAGGCTGTAATGAACTAATTCAGCTTATTAGAGTTGTTTTGCTTGTTTGTTTTTCCAAACTTGTTTTCAGTGTAGTGTCTTGAATTACATTTGTGATAACTGTACAGATTGAAAGTAGGCAAAAAAAAATGTACATCCTTGATCTTAAGGGTTTGTAAATGGCTCAGAGAGAAGCAATTTTGCCCCTTCAGTGAAAGGAATCCTATACATAACTTGCATGCCTAGTAAGTTCAACTATGTGCTGGCCAGACATCCATCCTTCTGACTGTAGCTCACAGCTGTTCATTAACATAATCCTCAAATATAAAATATGATGTATTTGAGAAGATTTGGGAACACATCTCCAGAATGTATTTCTGATGATCTGTGGAATCTGAGTTTCCACAGAAAAATTGTCAATGTTTTTCAACTCCTGAAGAATGCACATGAACTTGTCCAATAATTCTTTCTGTGTATTAATCAGTGAAAAGGAAACAACACCCTAGAAAAAGCAAATGACAACTTCTCTTTCCAGTCCAGCTTTCACAGATTCTCTAGAGCACCTCTAACTACTGATATACATAGATTAAAATCACCACTGAAGTCCTGGTGTGGGATCATCATGCTAGTTTCCAGTTGTCACGCTTACATGTGCAGTGTTCTGCCTAACTCCTTATCTGATACTGCAGGGAAAACAGTACTCAGTGTTGCAAGACATAGTAAGAGCACTGCTGTTTCTCACAGCCCCTTTTGCAATCTGAAATAGTGTCCACCATCGTTATTTAATAGAGCCTTAGGGATTTCGTCTGAAGAGAGGTTTTTAAGGGCTTTTCACTCTACTGAATTTGAAGGAGTTTCTGCTGCTGCATAAGACACTGTCTAGTTTCAAGAGACAGAAATAAAAAGAAACCAAGGTTCTATGCATGTGTGTTAGCAAAATAAAAAGTATCAAGAGTCCACTTATTGGCTTTCTGGCAAACTAGAAGGATCTAGCTATGCCACGCTACTAAGCCTCTATATTTCAAGGCAGTTTACCATCCCAACTCTGCTTAGTGAAAACAGCTGCTGATTTGGACAGACGGTCAAGATGAAACCAAAACTTGTCTTGAAGGTTTCTAGTTAGGGCAAAGAGATGACATGGGCTGATTTAACAGGCTGATTTAATATTAAAAATGACAGAGCTTCAGTAGTGAGAGAGAGGGTAGAATGTATATAATCCATAAATATAAACTGTGTGTTATTAACTGGCTTCAATGGAGCTAATAAGGTTCATGGAATTAAAATGTGTCAGAAGGTGGGTGGCAGAAGTCATAAGTAACTGAGTTACCTACAGCTGGAATTTAGAGGAGTTGTTAAGATTCTGTGCAATTCTGATCACAGCATGCCTTTTCAAGCATGATTTTTTGGCCTAAGCTGACAGGAAATCTGGTAATGATGTGAGTTGTGTTTATTTCTATTTGTGGAAGGTATAAGTGACGGAGATAGAGAAAAAGTTTTTGATTTATGAGGTTTTTAGCATAGTAGTATATTCAGTCTTAGAGATGTAATCAAATATATTTACCACAAGTATAAAAGCCAGCTAATGCAGTATGTTATCTACTGACTATGGCAAATTTTATTGCTAAGGAGCTCACAACTTTTGTAGGACAGGCTATTGTGTATCTGTTTCTAGTTCCTAAGCTTTCAGTAATGTATTTTTCTCACATCCATAGTTGATAGAAGGCTTTTATAGTACAAAAACAAGAAGCTAAAAGCTTATGAAATGTATGAAAGTTTATTCTATATATGAATATTAACAGTAGTGCATTTTCTGCCTATATTAAAGAGAACATAGGAAATTTGCACAAAAGAGATTATATTCTTCTCTCCCTATGTCTATAGAAAGCCCGGGTGAGATCTCACAGATCTAGAATATAATCCAGAGACAAATATCTTTGTAGTTATCATTGATGACAAATCATTTATAGGTCTCAGGTTTTAATAGCTATTTAAATATTCAGATCCGTGGGATGTGTATCTGTGACAGAACAAGAGGACACAGTCTTAAGCTGCACCAAGGGACATTTAGGCTGGATGTTAGGAAGAAGTTCTTCATGGAAAGAGTAGTTTGCCATTGGAATGGGCTGCCCAGGGAGATGGTGGAGTCACCATCACTGGAGGTGTTTAGGAAGAGATAATAAGTAAATAATGATAAGAGACAATAAGTCCAAATAAGGACTTAAGAAGAGATAATAAGTCCTACTAAGTTTTTATTTTTAAATGAATAATTCATATAGCCTGAGAAACTTCTTTACAGAACATGGAATTCCCTTTCTCTTTTTAAATATTCCGTTTCTTTGTCAAGGCACTCTTGCTTTTTTTCCCAATCTGTAACTAACAAGATCCAAATCCTATAGCAGTAGTCTGCTTTGCAGCTCAGACAGGCTCATTTCTTAAGTCTACTATGCAAAAAAAATTTACAAATATTAGCTACTTAATTCATTCTCCCTCTCAAAAAACTTTTATCCATTAATTCCCTCTCTACACTATCAAATGTGACAAAGATCTGCTCTGCCTGGCAGCATGCCACCTCTTTCCCATTCTGTCATTGATCCTTGTTAGTTAGTCCCTTGGAGTAACTGATATATCAGATTATCTGATTGGTTCTGGCAAAGCTTGCAGGGAAAACCGATATCTCTTACTAGGACATCTGCAAATAATTGGAAAAGCAGGCAAAATCAAAGTCCTTCTTGAATTCTCAAGTAAGAGTAGCAAACTTTAAGGTATGTATAGATTATGAACACTTATGTCAATTTATTAGATAAGTTGAGAGCAAAAATTAGCCAGCAGTTGTAGAGCAGAGGAGACAGAGAGGAGGGAATTCTCTAGTCACTATGGGAAAGGCGGATACTTGGATTGCATGGTTGTCTCTTGACACAGGAGTCTTTTACTCTGTTCTCCTTGAAGAAGGTCACTAGGCATTGATGTTATAGTGTGGCTGCCTATAATATAGAATTGGTTTAGATCTTATACTGATACTCCTGGTACCTCACATGGAAATTCCAACTTTACATATAGTAAGGATAGAGTTGATATTTCATATTATTATAGAAATTATGAAAATGGGTAATCACTGTATAATGACAACCAGCTTTGAAATGTGGTGAAATTTTCCAAACTCATAGAGGAGAATTCAAAATCATTTAAACAATGAGACATTTTATACTCCTTTTATGTCTTAAATCTTTTTGGATTCAAAGCGCTATATGATTGACCACACTCTGCTCTCAGAAATGCATATGTAGGGCCAAAATAACCCAGATGACATCACTGAATCCACACTAGAAGCTAACAGGAATCTATCATTCTTTCCTATATAGATCATGATGGTTCTTCCATTCTGATTCAGCTCAGGTCTTTGTTCAGAATCCTTGTTCTCAACAAGATGAGTGCAATTTAGGATTCTTCATAAAACTGTGCAGTGTCCAAAACACTGTCCTACCTCTTTTGACTTCTTTCTTGGCTGCCACAAATTTTTCCTTACAAACATGAATTTAGGATTTTGAGGTCCCTATCTCTGCATTCTTTGGATAAATCCTATTATCTTTTATTTTTTTTTGTACTATGAAGTTAGATGTCAAAAAGATGTTTGTAAGTTTTCTTTTAGGTTGGAATGACTAAATGTTAAAACTACTTACTGGCTTTCTAATTGTTCTGTCATTTTTTTATCATTACTAATGATACTATTATTTAAATTATTATTTACTACTATACATGTTACATTTAATATTATTATCTGTGTTTGTCTCCAATAATTCAATGGGTCATCTGATACATCAAGACTGAACAGACTGCGAAAATCGCTGTAGCTTTTGTTAAAACTTTCTGAGCTCTCTGATGTGATAGATTTCAGCCACCAGTCTTCAACAACAGTACATACTCTATTCTTTGAGGCATTGAGACACAAAACAATGGCATTGAATAAATTCGGTGCCCTGATATTGTTACAGATTTCTGAAGTGACATACAATCCATATAAACATTCCTTTTATAGCTTTTCAAGAGTTCATTGTAGGTTTTGTGTCATTCTGAAAAGAACAAGTGTGGGCAGGTGCTGTGCACTTTTCACAGCTCTGCAGATGCTTTAAAGCTTTTCTTTAATGGAACTGCATGACAGTACGTGGTAGTGCTGTGAACACCTGGCAATTAATTACAGCCGTGAAGTTCTGCTCTTGACATAAACCAGTCTCATATTAAGCCCCACAGAACTGAAATCCCATATGCTGTATGATTGCCTGCACAGTCTCTAGTCTCCTCTAATGGTAGTTTAGTGTAATCATAGCCAGACTAACTGATGTTTTCCACCCAGTGAATTATGGGAAAATTCACCCTTGTCTTAGGGCTGGTCGTGTTTGCATATTCATCCAAAAAACCCATGAACCTTGCCTAGTGGTCTCTTGCTTCAGATTCTGGGCAGATTTTAGGATCAGTACTTGCAGATATAACTCAAATTCTTCACATTCCATTTTGTATAGCTGGCAGCTAGTCTTTCCCTTACAGTTAGTGATGAATCAAACAATAATTTTACACAAGAAAGGGCACTGGTCATCTTAATACCTATTTCCATGAGAGTTATGTTTCACCTATTGCACTTTGATGGTACAATCACCATTACATATTAATTGAAGTTTCTAATTAATAGATATGAATTATGATCTCAGTTTGAGGAACAGAGCTGAACATTCTAAAAAGTATGTACAGCAGAACAATATTTATTTTATATTTTATAATTCATGTATTTTTCAATTTTCACACATAAAAATGGTCTGTTCACGAAGAAACACAAGACAAACAGTTGTGACATATTCCACTAAGATTTAACTTAATTTTTCTTAATAATGTTAATAAATTTTCTTAATAATGAATCACTCTTTACACCATGCATATTAGTAATGAAAATTAAATTATGATTACAAAAAAACAGAGTTAAGCAATTTCCTTTGTTTATTAGCAAGTTCATAACACTGTCTCATAATGCTGTAAAAGACAAAACATTGGTGTATGGATCCGATTCTTCTTCAATGACTGTGGAACAGTGTAGAGGTGTTTTTATTTGTTTGATTTGTTGGCTTCAAAGAATTATGGGAATCCAGCTAATAATTTCATAATTAGCATTTGAAAAATTAATATGTTATATTATGCAAAAAAACCCCAAAACTTACAATCATCCAGGGTTTTTTTTTAGTGGTGGTTTGGGGTTCCCCCCCCCCCCTGTTTACACTCATTGACAAAAATCTATGTAAGAAGGCTTATTCTTCTTTTACTTTATGGCCAATTCAAAGATGGGAAAAAAATCCCAGAAGTTGCTACCCCTCAAGATCCTAGAAATAATATTGTCCAATGAATTTATTCAGCCCCAGTCAGGATCACCACTGAGTTCTCTGAGACATTTCAGGTCTACTTACCACCAGTTAGCAGATGACAAATCAACTTATTCATATCAGAAGCCTTCCCCCCAGCCCCCCCTCCCCCCCACTTGCCTCACTGAGTCTTAGGTATGCTGTATATCAACAGAAAATTACAACAGAGGAACTGATCTCTCCTGGAAAATAAGCTTCTTTTTGTCTTCCACCATGCCTCTGTAGTGGAGGAGATATTATGAGTAGACTGTCATTTGTATCCACAGAAGAATCAACACTCAGCAGCTTCAGGGAGTGATTTGTGTGCGCTCAACTAAAACTTATGAAAACATTTCATAAGAATCATTGGAACAAACACAACTTTTAATAACAGAATTGTCTCTTCGCATTCTAGAAGCTTTTAATAACTATTCTCCACAGATGAGGTATTTGGGTAGATTGGCACACATTGACCTGGATTCAGGGACAATGGCTGTAATCTCTGCAAAAAGCCCAGCAGGTTATACAGAGAGTTCAGTGTCAATCAGAGAAAGAAATGAAAGTTAAACAAGCATCAGTAGATTTGTAGGTTTTTTTCCCCCCCATTCTCTGTTTGTTTAACCAGCAGGGTGGCACCAGGTGGATGTTAACATTCCTGTACAAGGCTTTCACAGAGATTGATGTTCACAGCAATGTCTGAGTTCATTTACAATGTCATTCTCTGAAAGACTCATTGAATAGATTCCTAAAGACAGTAATTTACTGTCTGTCTTTTCCTCTTTTATTATATTCCACCACCAAAGATTCCTATTCTTATTTAATGGCCTGAGTATCCTTGCTCAAAGATGCTTAAACATTTTCCAACTCAGTTACTATTAGAGAAAAGGAGCGAAGGAAGAATTATGACTGAGCTGTCTTTGAGTAGTTTTCATGGTCTTATTTTCCTGTAACTATTGCATAGTGCTGCATTGTGTTACTGGGAGGTGTGAACAGCAAACTTGAAAGGAAAGAGTGCAGCTTATAGAGAGATCGTTCTGTATTCTCTACCACCTCTTTTGCTATTTAAATTGTGTGAGTATATCAAGGAGGATTAACACTGGATAGGTACATCTCCTGGAGGGTTAACGCTGGATGGGTTTAAATCACTGAAGAATTAAAAAGTTATAGCACTTCATAGAAACCTAATAATTACCTGCCCCAGGATAGCATGTGCAAAAGAACCTTTTAGAATAATTTTTGACCTTCAGTCCTGGCTGTGAGCTGAGTACATATTCCTTCATTGGAGGAATATGTACTTCATTTATCCATTTGGAGATAGATAAAACTGACAGAGTTGAACAAAACTTACTGTTTGTAACATTAACATTTTCAGTGTGGGGAAAAAAAACCAAAGAAAAAAAAAAATCAACCAAAATTCCATTAAAAAGCATTCTATAAAACCGCCAATCATTATTCCCTCTGCTCTTGCAAAATGCAGCCTGGAGTACTGTGTCCATTTCTGGAGCCCCCAACACAAGAAGCACATGCATCTGTTGGAAAGGGTCCAGAGAAGGGTCACAAAGATGATCAGAGGGATGGAACAGCTGTCCTGCTAGGATAGGCTGAGGGAGTTGAGTCTGCTCAGACTGGCCTTCCAGAACCTGGGAAGCTGGAGAGGGACTATTTATAAGAGCATGTGGATGAGGGGCAAGGGTTTTAAACTAGAGAAGGGTAGATTTAGATTAGACATTAGGAAGAAGTTCCTTATGTCTAGGGTGGTGAGGCACTGGAATGGATTGCCCAGAGAGTTGATGCCACATTCCTGGAAGTGTTTAAGACCAGGCTGTATGAGGCTTTGAGCAACCTGGTCTAGTGGGAGGTATCCCTGCCCATGGCAGGGAGATTGGAACTAGATGATCTTTAATGTCTTTCCAACTCACGCTGTTGTATGATTCTGGATTTCCAAGAATATTGTATGAAAGTAAACACATATTCACTGAGGAACTGAAGCAAAATTTGTTGAAATCACTAAGAGTTTTTCATCTAAATGGTATTTGGTTTTGGATTAGGCTTTTGAAAATCTCTCTTAGTTTTGCAAAAATCCCATGACTCCATCCAATATCTAAGATACAAAATAGTTCCTAAGAGCTTGTGCATACTAATTTCAGTTTCTAAAATGCTGCATCTCATTCACATCTTTGTTGCAAGTTTCTGTAACTTAATTTTATTAATTTAAATGTTATGAAATCTAAAATAAATACAAGAAAGGAGGTAGAGGAGAAATGCATAGCACACTGCTGCCTACTCAATGATCTTTGAGGTCTCTTCCAACCTTGGTGATACTGTGATACTGTGATCATCTAAAACTCCAAACTATAACTGAGATTTCTAATTTTGTTTTGTTTTGTTTGTGGTTTTTCCCCCACCCTGTATTTCAGAAGGAGAGATATGTTCCTTTTAGTTTTTCAGATTGAAATTGGAGTGAATTGTGAGCAGCTTTTACAGGTACCAAGACTCTGGGTGAATTTCCCAACAAATGTGATTTATAGTATCTATTTTAGTTATATATGCAGCTTAACAAAATTTCTCTCATTCTTAAAATATAAGAAAAAGTTATAGAAAAGAGAGAGGAACATCTTCATATCCCAGAATGATCTGGTTAAGAAGGGAATCCTCAAACTCTAATGATATTCTATTATCAGAACTATATTCTCTGTAAGCCTCTGTTTTACTATCACCTCCAGCTGATTTGCACTGCTTTTGCTTCTGCATACACAAAGGAGTTTGGTCATATAAGACAACAGTCTGTAGACGTTAACTGATGTCAACACCCTCCTTTTCTCCCCAAAAATAAAAAATATAACCCTAAGATTACAAAAGACAAAAGTAACTCACATCACTAGAAAAATACATGGCAAATGGAGAGACACAGTATTGAGCAGTTTCAAAAAATTCCTCTCTTCTAACCCTGGTAGCACAGATGCATATCCTAAATAGTCAGAAAATCAAATATTGTTCCTGTTAATCTTTTGTTAATAAATTCTGACAACAATACTCATTTGACCAACTCACAAATATAGCATGCCTCATCCTTTAAATTCCGGATGGTTTGCACTATGTTGAGAATGACAACAATTACAGGAATTTGCATGCATCTGCCAACAGAACAAAAGGCTGTGTAGCTGGAGGAAAAAAGAAAGAGATGGTCAAATGAAATCCAGAATAATAATGAAATTTAACTAGATGCTGACATACAGGATAATAAACAAATTGCATTGCAGTAGCAGGGAAAGGAAAGATATTGAAATGGATTTGAGGTGCTTTCTGAGAAAAATATGGGGAGTGGATTGCCACCCTTCCACCCCACTGCTGTAGCCCTCTGCTGGATACAACTGCTCAGAGTTATACTGGTGTAGCTCATTCGGTCCTTAGGTCTGTGTTGAAATGAGCATTTTTATCATGGCAGGCATATGAACATAGCTACAATATGGAAAGTTTTAATTGTGGAAACTGATCTTGATCTTAGAGTGAAAATTTTGCCAAAGTTGTCCAAAAATTATTGAAATGATTATACATTAATGATTTTGAATAGCCAAAAAAAGCTGAAAACATGTATGTAGATCCATTTCTCTCATTCTCATACTTCAGAGCAATAAAGTTAACAAAGCAATAATTGTATTTTTAATGTAAGAAATTATATTAAAAAAAAAAGTTCAAGGCAGACAATTTAAAGAGAGCCTTGTATTTACTAAATAAGCCACTAATGCTACATACTGAAGTATGTACATATCAATAGAATAGCATAGAATAGACCAGGTTGGAAGAGACCTTCAAGATCATCGTGTCCAACCTATCATCCAAGACCACCTAATCAACTAAACCATGCAACCAAGCATCCTGTCAAGCCTCACCCTGAACACCCCCAGCAACGGTGACTCCACCACCTCCTCGGGCAGCCCATTCCAATGGGCAATCACTCACTCTGTAAAACTTCCTCCTACAGTGGCATATTTTTACACCATTGTGTTTTTCTGCCACATCTCTAATAAATGCCTTACAATATATTGAATAAGAATAGATGTCTGATCCATCTATTTAACCATCTAGGAAATGAGTAGATTTCTGTATGTGTGTGAAGACCAGGGAAGTATATGACAAGATACTGAGCAGCATGGGAAGCAGATGCCATAGCACATCAGCAGTTGAAAAATTCTCTTCCCTCTTCCCTTTTGATTTGTTTTCAAAGCTTTGGAACAACAACAAGAACAACAACAAAATCAAAAGAAAGGTTTTAGTGATAGAATGAAAAAAATATCTGCAGCAATCCACAGTGACCTTTTCCCACATATGACAGTGAGGGTAAAACAAAAAAAAAAAAAGGGAAAAAAAAAAAGGGGGATATTAAAATGTAATGAATTGCATGTAGCAGTATAGCCAATTAGCACTGGGACTTGACATCAGTGCTAAATCAAAGAAAATAGGAAAGGTGAGTATCAGCTAAGAAGTGCAATGAAAAAACTATGGTAAGAAAAGTGACAAGAGAAAAAGGGATTCTTAAGAATTCATGAAGGAAATAATTGATAAAATGAAGCTCTGATTCACAACAATTTCCTATGATTCAAAGCACTTTTAGCTAATTAAAGTGGGTCAAACCTTACACTAATACAGCCAAGATTTTCCAAGTTGATGTTTTGTCATTTAGGGACAAACACTACTTGATTTCTATCTTCTGAATTTCTTATCCATTGTTGCATCAAATCTATATATGGACTGAAGTTACCTTTATTAGTAAATTTAATGCAGGTGCTATTTGTCCTCTTCTTGTCTTGTCGTCATTAAGAACCCATAATTCCAGTTTATTCTGGACAACATTTATTAAGGTTTAGTTACTCCGTAGGTATACACAGTGTCATCTCACTTCGTCCTTCTAGGCAATTCCATGTGACTTGAAGAGGCAGGATTTAACAGCAAAGATTGTTTGCTGTGAATTTATCCATGAAGGTTGGGGTTTTTTTCCTATTCAGATATACAGTCACACATAAATGAATCATATTGCTGTGGCACTAGAACATCTCACAGAATCTAAAAAAATATTCACATGATCCCATAAAATCACATGGTCCTGGGACTTAACAGGACAGACTGTATTTGGGTAATTTTCCATTTCTTACTGTATTTCCTTTTATTTTTTTTTTGTCTCTCTTAGTATCTTTCCTCTTTTAGTTAATTTGATTTTTATAGTGGAAAATGTTATAATCTTTAAATGACACATAGTTTTGAAGATTTTGACTCTTTTTGTGAGATCTGATGAGCCTTGTAACTTGATCTTTAAAATCAAGTAACAGCATGGTTAAAATGAGGCCTCCTGTGGAGGGTGAAAGGACAGACAGGTATCCTGGGAGGAATGTAGAGAACTTGTGTGGGTAGCCAGAGATCAGGTCAGGAAAGCTAAAGCTCAGATAGAATTAAATTTGGCTAGAGACATCAAGAGCAGAAAAAAAAAAAAAAGCTTCTATAAGTTTGTTAATGGAAAAAGAGAAACTTCAAAAATGGTTTCCCTCCTCTGGAGGGAAACAAGGGACTTGATCACCTGGGATAAGGGGAAGGCTGAGGTACTCAATGATTCTTTAGATTAACTTTTCACCAGTAAGGTCACTAGCCACACCATCCAGGTTACATTAGGTAAAAGGAAAATGAAAACCTGCCCACTGCAACCAACAATCATGTTCAAGACCACCAAAAGAATCAGAAGGTTCACAAGTCCATGGGAGCTGAGGAGATTCATTCATGCATCCTGAGGGATCTTTTACGTCCCTTCCAACCTAAACCGTTCCATGATTCTATGAATCAACAGAGTGTGTGAATTGCTACAGATGCAAAACTAAAAACCAGAAACTACCACTTTCCTTTCCAATGAAAGCTATCCTTGATTAGGGCTGTTAGTCCTCTAATTGTATAAACAATAACAAAATATGTACATTTCTCTGTAGTAAAGCACAGCAATTGAAAACAACTTGTGGCAGTTTTAGGGGTAACTTCAACACACCACATGACTCCATCCAGTAAGAGCCCATTCAGGCATATGTGTATCCATATTCACTTAATATTGTCATTCCAAACACACAAAAAGACATTAACATAACCAGTGTTTTAAATCTGCAATCTTTGTGTTCAGCCATATCAAGCAGATATGTATCTTCTGGGTAGTTCTCCAGAATTTAAGGCTTTTGATACTACTACTTTTGTTTGTTTGTTTTTCCTCCCCTAGAAAGCTTTCACATTAGAGGAGGAAGAGGTCAATGAGGTGAAGTGTAATATTTGGCCAAATTTCATCTATCACTATATTTTTCACATGACTGAGCATCTTCTACTTGGTATTTCCAGGCCATGGGAACTCCCAACCCTCCCTTGTGGTTATAGTCCAACCCTGCTCAACACTGCCAATATTCTGCACCTCCACAGAGTCCATGAAAGTATGGCTGGGGCCAAATTCTTGAGGCAGATTTCCCCCCACCATCCCCCCCTCTGTCTTTTAGGGTCCAAAGAGAACATGCCAAAAAACCCGACAGGTGTTGGAGTACCTAAAGCTATGGTAGATTCTGACCAGATGTTAGGAAGAAATCCTTCACCATAAAGGTGTTGAGACACTGGAACAGATTACCAAGGGAGGTGGCAGAGGACCCATCCCTGGAGGTTTTTAGGGCCAGGGTGGATACAGCTCTGAGGAACCTGATCTAGTGTGAGATGCCCCTGCTCATGGCAGGGAGGTCGAAACTAGTGTTAAAGGGTATATATTGTTTATAAATAAAGAAAAAAAAAAGACAATATTAAAGATATTAATAACCTTTTATTAATATGAAAATTGCCAAAATATCAAAAGGTTCATTGTACAGGTAGAATATATTTACAATGGGAATGTACAGTATTTGGGCAACTATCACACTTTAACAATTTTATGCAAACCGGGAGGAATAGAACAGAAAGAATTCCCTGGGAGCAAAATGGTATTTGACCACATGGGCTGGGGGGAAGAGTTGACAAGAACCATTAAGGCAAAGAGGCAATGAATTAATTGCTCACACCTGGTTATACCCAAGTGGGGGACTGCTGCTGCTGTGTATTGGAGGCTTTGGGGCACATGCACCAGGTGCGGTGGGTTGCCAGCAGGCATGCCACGCGGTCGTTGATGGCTGGTCTGGCTTCAGCACATGGCAAGCTGTTAATGACGCTGCTAGTGATGGGTGCTTGCTTTATCCTGGTGAAACTGAAGCACAGCAAAATCCTGGTCACTAAGGGGAAAGCAGGCTTCAATCTGACTCCTAAGCTTATGTCTCCTCTCATAGCTTGTGGTATGTGGGCTCATGGCTTTATCCCAGACTCCATACCTGCACTCAAGGCTACGCAACTCAAAGCAACTTCACACCAGACAAGGTCCAAGCAGGCAAGGCAAGAGCAAGGCAAGGCACAGGAAACTAGAAATCGGCCTGTACACAAATCTTGCCCAAGATTCGATTGGGCCCATAGGGCAACTGAAACCAGCACATAGTTTCCCAATGGGGAGGGGTTCTGTGGCCAGAACACATGCCCTTACCATAGATACAGGGTTGTTTACCAGTCGTGCATGATCCTGTCCCCTTTGTTCCTTTTCCTGCATTACCCTGGCTTTCTGTAGGAAGGAGAGGGGAGAAGGGGACCATGTCTAGACACCTTAAGGTCTGTCTGGGTTTGTGCTGGGGCAATTTGGCTCTACCATGACAACTAGATGATTCTTGAGGTCCCTTCCAACCCTTACAATTCTATGATTCAATAATTAGAACATCAAGGGGCAATAAACCACAGTACAGGAAGTTCCACCTCAACATGAGGAAGAACTTTACTGTAAGGGTCATGGAGCACTGGAATAGGCTCTCCAGAGAGGTTGGGGAGTCTCCCAAAACTCATTCTATCCACTACAATTAATTTCTTTTATTGCTAATTTGGCAGCTGTTGCCAAAGGCATTAGACAGTTTGGTAAAATAAATTGTAGACATTGAGTAGAAACTCTGTTAAGTGCTTGTGTTTCAATTGTTAGATGTGTTGTCTCCCATGCAAAATTCCTTGATTAGATGAAGCATTTAGATTTGTTCTACCTTCTGCTCCTGAGGCTGGACTTAAGTATTGTAACATTTGCTAGATATAGCTATGAAAAAATGGAAATGAAAGGCTCTAAGTAACTTGCAAATTTCAGTCATAGTAGTGTAACTGTTAGAGAATCTATCTATTCCACTTTTTCTCTACATTATGATACAGGGAGAAGAAACTCGTGTCATATTGGCAAACTGCTCCTGAGAAAAAAAGGAACCCAGATCATGGCCAGAATTCCATTAATTTTAATTACTGGCTTTGCAAATCATTTATCAATTAAATGCTGAATGGACTTGACAGAGTAAAGCAATCATAGTGGAGATTTAGCTCCTTTTCACTCTCCCTGGTAAAATGAGATTCAAAGAAAAACTATTCCCATTAGAGCTAAGAGCAGTAATTACTATGAAGTAGATTTCAGGTTTAATTCATATTTACTTAATTTCATAGTGATACAGTTTTTGCCTCCCTCAGTTTTAAGTGAATGTAGATGAGATGTCAGCAACATCAATCCATCTATTTCTGGAGGCACTGACAAAAATATGTTGTCTAGGCTGACTTTGGAAAAATCATGCAGGGGGTTTCATTGTCTTCTAAACCTTTATGCAGTTTCCTAACAAATGCAGAAATGCCTGTGGAGTTCTGTAGAAAAACAGGTTTTAAGACAAATTCAAGGACAAATGAGATTAACAGCAAAAGTAAGGGAGAAAATGGAAAGCTAATATTTGGTGCTGGGAGGGGGGAATCTGAAACAGCTGCTGATAGAAAAGAAATTTGACCAGAGTCTTTGAGAACCACAGAGAGGTTTCTTTATATCTGGAGTAAGCTGTCTCTTGCCTTTTTTCCTGAAGTTGTCTGACCATTGTTACTATTATAATAATTACTGCGAGTTAGAGGAATTAATATATTTTTCAGAGGAGGTCTTCTTTTTCAATATGCATCCACTATCCTTCAACATACTTTAGAATTGAACTTTTGGTATTCTAAGCTCAGCTCAACCTGATTCCCTTGACACCACATCTTACTCTCAGTAAGTTGACAAATACATCCCCAGAATATAGGGGGAAATGGGTTTGTAGGAGTAACAAGCTTCAGTGAAGTTTTAAACTGCAATGAAATGCAGCCTTCCCTTATTCAGAAACTCAGCTTGAGTGGCTGCAACATCTTAGCATCATTATTCTTTTTCTGCAAAAGTAGAAAGAGAGGACCTCCATTTTTGAACCCATCCCAGAACCAGGGGTAAAACCTTCAACCAGCCAAGATACCACACAGAGGAGCTCACACCCAGTAAGGAGACCCAGCCAGTGCCCATGGATGATATTGAAAATGTCATCAGCTCTTTCCCTAACCAACCGGGGGGCCACCAGGCCCCCCGGCCTTTGTTGTCACCACCACCATCACCCAGTGTGCACCATGAGGACTCACCAGTGATGAGAGGAGGATCCCTCAGCCCAGATGGGCTCAGCTTAGGCTTCTGCCTTTCCCAGGGGGGATTAAAAAGGGAGTGGGCAGAGAGGGCAGAGTGGCCACACCCGGGGTGGGAGGAGACTCCAACAGAGTCCAGGTGCTCCCAATTTGAGGGAAAAAAGAGAGAAAATGGGGGTGAGGATTGGAAAAGGGGCAGATGTGGTGAGAAAGGGGAGGTGATGGGGAAAGGAGGGGATTTTACAATAACTTTATTTTCCATAAATCTTTCATAATGCACACCTGCAGTTCATGGTTTGCTTTGCCTTCATGCAAAAAGAACAAACCCATTAAAACTTCATAAAACAAAGCACAATTCAAGGCTGCATCTTGAATATTTGGTTCAGTTTTGAGCCCCTCAATATCCAAGAAGGATATTGTGTTGCTTGAGTGTGTCCAGAGAAGGGTGGCAAAGTTGGTGAAGGGTCTGGAGGGCAGGGCTGATGAGGAGCAGCTGAGGGAACTGGGGTTATTTGGCCTGGAGAGAGGGAGTCTTGGGGGAGATCTCATTGTTCCCTGCAAGGAGGTTGGAGTGAGGTGGAGGTTGGTATCTTTTCTCTAGTATCAGGTGACAGAATGAGAGGAAATGGCCTGGAGTTTTGTAAGGGAAGGTTTGGGTTAAAGATTAGGAAAGAGTTCTTTGCTGCAGGAGTGGTCAGGCATTGGGGAGGTGTTCAATAAGGTATGGCCATGGCAGTTGAGGACATGGTTTAATGGCCATGGAGGTGCTGGGTTGATGGTTGGACTGGATGACCTTGGAGGTCTTTTCCAACCAAAACAATTCTATGATTCTATGATTATTGGAGGTGTTGTTGTTATTACTATTAGTCTCAAAAGATGATTTTCCAGTTGTGTCAAAGAAGATACTGAAAGCTGAACAAGGCAATAACGTCTGTATTGGAAACTGGACCACTGGCATCAAAATATATGAAGATTTTGTGGGAAAAAAAATGGTATTCATATTATGTATGCAATTGTCTTTTGAGGTTCTTCATCACAATTTAATATATCTCTGAGACATTACAACAAAGCAGAAAATCATAAATGAATCCCAGGATCTCTCTTTCCATATTCTGTCTCATTTGGGACCAAGTTGTCATGTTTCAGTATTGAAATATGTCTCAATAATGGAGACTGAGACTTAGCCAGAGGAGGCAATAGCTGTCTTTTCTGATCTGTATGTCTGGTCTCCATGATGCAACAGATGGAGTATAATACATACTGCAGTGTCACTTTGACAAAGAATTAGGACACTTTGAAGAAAGGAACATACACGGCTCCTGGAGGCTGAAAGAACTCTCAGTCTGCTGCATAGATGAAGCATAAGTCACTAGCTGAGGCATTAAATAAACTACTTGAACATACATGATTACAAAAAAAAAAAATTAAAAAAAATCATGCCTTCACATTTGAGGTATTTGTAGACTTAGAGAGGTCTACCTGCTTTATCAGCTGTTTGAGCATATTTTGATCCCTCCTTTTCCTTTCAAGAGGGTCTTACAAAACAGCCCTTCGGTATTTTGGAAATTTCTGCCTTGTTCTAAATCAGGATATTATTTGCCATTAAGTGAACTGTGCTTCACGTGGTTATGGTTATTAGCAGGCTTGTTACTAGCAATGCTAATGCTAATGTTATTTATATAACACTCCCTGTTCTGCCTTCTAATGTGCTGAGTGTCTATCTAAAGACTTGTAAGCACGGTCTGGACAAAAGAGACATAAAAGTACCTATTACCTTGATCACTGAAGATGAGCAAACTTTAAAAAATGGAAAATGAGCGATGGGCTTATTATTAGCTTTCAAACACCTTCCATTCTCGTAAAGTTGGATATTATATGCAAGTATACAGAATACAGAATTAACCAGGTTGGAAAAGACTTTAGAGATCATCAAGTCCAACCTATCACCCAACACCATCTAATCAACTAAACCACGACACCAAGTTTCTCATTCAGTCTCTTTTTAAACACTTCCAGTGATTGTGGTCATACAGAATGTCAATTACCTAACCATCAAAAATATTAATCAGCAGCCATCTAAACAACAGCCTTAAACTAGTTTAATGCCAATGACCACGTGGCCACTGAAAGGAAGAAATCTCTTCAGTTAAAGAGCTGATTTTAGATTTTGCTCTCAAACACTTACTGATAACCTCACTTCCCTACTTGTTGCTGAAAACAGCAGGTATCTATGCCTATCTGGCATTCCACTGAAATCAGCCCTCTGAAGTACTGGAACCAGGGCTTTTACTCAGCAAATTCCTAAAATGTTTCAAAATCTGAGGGAAAATCCACAGAGCCCAGGCACTGTTTTCCAACACCATCACAAGATTTTTTTGTGTACAGATAAATATGCCTGCAGCTCACTGTAAGCTATCTGAACAATATGATGATTTAAAGTAATACCACAATGGTGGCCAAGCTTACTATATAAGGAAATTCATTATTGCACAGTTAAGTGTTGAAAAAGATTTAATCTATATCATCTTTATTACCCTTGATTAAACAAATTTCCTTCTTCAGATTGGTACAGTCCCATTTCATTTTCTTAGTGAATACTGGGAAAATTATCCTCTTATTTTATGCTCGGCATAACTGGGAAAAGTTCTTCCCAGCTGACCCTGTATAGTGATGATTTAACGTGGTTAAGTGATCAGTGGATTGGTGTGGTGGCAAATATGCTCTCACATTTATCGGAGAATAGCAGCTGATCTCTGTATGCTTCACTTTAGTGAACAGTCTGTTTGTAATGATGCTACTGGCACAATTTTTGGTAAAGTTTACTGAGTCAATAAGTATGTCCTGAAAGTACCTAATTGTTGTATTGATAAATGCAACTGAACTAATGAGTTGGAGCATGCTGTGTGTATCACTCTACAATATTTTGCACAAGAATGGCCTCAAGCTGCGACTAGATAGGTTTAGACTGGACATTAGGAAATTTTTTTTTCACAGAAAGATTGGTCAGGCATTGGAATGGGCTGCCCTGGGAGGTGGTTGAGTCACGGACCCTGGACATGTCTAAAGGTCATTTGGATGTGGTGCTTGAGGGTATGGTTTAGGGGTGAACCTTGTAGAGTAAGGTTGTCGGTTGGACATGGTGATCCCAAGGGTCTTTTCCAACCTGAATGGTTCTGTGATTCTGTGGTCTTTAATATGTCAAAACAAGGACTGCCTAAAATGATAATGTGTGAGAGCAGATAGAGAAAAGCATGGAGACTCATTTGGTAGGGCTCTGTTGTTATGCAGTAAATGAGAATGTGATGTGAATATACTTTGCGATTACATGGTGATATGGCCAGTTACTGAAACATGGGCAGACATGGCCTTGATTCTATAGAAGATCATAAAAAAGACCATTTTCATTAAATGAAATAGGATCTAAATCAAGACTTTTATTCACCATTATGCTTTTCAAATTTAGGAGAGCAAGTAAGTGCTGTAACAGCTCAGAAAACTAAAATGCATCACTCTGTGGTGTGCAAATGGCCTTCTGTCTGCTGCATACTCTAACGTGCCCCTGTAGACAGCTTGAATGGTTCTCCAGCTACAAGCTCATATGTCCCACATGATATATTAGCTCTTTGGGAATCCACATAGACTTCAGACATCTCCTGATTCTCTCAGATAAATTATGGCCAGATGTCAGTGTCATAAAATAGCCAATGGGGTGCATTCTGCATACACATGCATATCTTCATATCCCAGGATTTTGCCAGCCACTGGGAAATTTCTAATGATGATAAAGGAAGCAACTGGCATTTGGAATGTTATTGTTAAAATATATTGTAAAAATATATTTTTTGTATTTAAAACATATCCATAAAAATGAATCTGAAGTAGGTGCAATATAGGAATAACTAGATATTAATGACACCAAAATGATGAATAATTAGTTACAGAGTTTAAGGACTGTTTGTTTGAATATAGAATCATAGAATCAACCAGGTTGGAAAAGACCTCAGAGTTCATCAAGTCCAACCTATTACCTAATACCTAACACCTCATGACAGCTAAACCACTGCTCAAGTGCCATGTCCAATCCTTCTCTGAACACTTCCAGGGATGGTCAATGACATTAAGAACCAAAATTATAATTATTAAACTGTTATTCTTCTATTACTACTGTGAAATAATTCCTTGGCCTTGACCATATATTTAGCAGTATGGAATAAAGACATGCAATATAAACAAGATCAATCAGGTGAGAGACATATATGAATAGTATACTAAGCTCAAATCTCTTCTTGGTCTGCTAAGAGTAAATGACATGATCTGTGAGAAAAAGGACTTACAAGAAATAAAGTCACTTGAACTGAGCCTTTGTTGCTGCTAAGAACTGCAGAAAAATTACACATGTATAAAGCCAGAGGTGACAAAACATTAGAAAACCAAAACCAACTCCTAAGAGAACTAGGTAGCTATAGGAAGCAGAAAATAGCATATTCATCTTAAATTGAAGCGCAGTAGGAAGGAGCCTGCAAAATGGGGGAGAGGAGGGAGGTGGGTGGAATTGCCGGTCATCAATTATGAGGATTAAGTTAAATTATTAATTGATCTTATGTCACACAGGATTTTTGAAAGATAATAAAAAAAATAGTTTGACAGATGGACTTGTTTGTCTCACTTGATCTTAAGGGATCATATAGATGACGGTATTGCAAAGCTTCACAATTTTCAGTGATCCACTGTGCTAAATGACAGACAGAGGAGATTACTGAATGGCTGCTACAATTCGGTAAAAGCAAGAATATTCTTTTCATGTAGAAGCATTAAAGCATCAGAATGAAATGCACTGAAAAGGCATTGCTTGGCTAGTGCAGGGATGCAGTGCTCCACACAGAAATTATGATAAGCAAGTAATGAAAGCTAGATAGAGATCAAGAATCTAGATTAAAATCTGAGATACCAGTATGCAAATAATCAGAAAGCAAAAAGTTGAAACAGTAATAAGCTCAACTGCTACATATCACTGAATAAAACAGGCTAATGTTATTGGATTGCTTCACTACAGATACATGTGCAAACTGAAGTAAACCATGAGAGTAATGAATGCATGCTTAGGTTAAAAAACAGACAAATAAACAAACAAAACAACTATGTAAACAATGTGATGAGTCAACCATGAATCAATAGGAGTGAAGCTTTGCACTCCAGTATGCTAAATATAAAGAGATTCAGAAAAATATACCCTTTCAAACTAAGATATTATATAATACTTCTATCTCCATCTATTTTTGAAATAATTTGTTACTTCCTTTAAAAGCAATCATGAACTGTCATTCCTTACCTTGAGAGCTCAGTTACTGTAGTCATTTTCCATTGTGTTATAAACTTGTATTCAGCAGCACGCTGGTCTCACACTGAGTTTCTCTGTGATCTTTTAGCAAGCCACTTAATCCTTCAAAACCACGGTAAAATAAGGATACTACAACTTTTATAATCTGTTAATAGTTCAATGATAATAGACGTCACATTTACTGACATGAAGTTATTTTGGCTTCAAGTTTGAAAGAAAAACTAGCATGTAACCATGGTACCAGACACCTATTGAAAAGGTAAAAACTTCAAAACTCTCAAAAAATGCCAATTATGGTGGGAAATACATTGATAGTTGGTGTCACAGGAAGGCAGTCTTGGAACATATCTCTGTGTGTTGTACATGGCTAGGAAACATTGATGATAAATAGGAAATTGTTCAGCTCGCTACGTGGTACACACTCTTTCAAGAGCTGAAATAACATAAACTGATGGAAGATCTGCGGGAGCTACTTACACTGGCTTTTGGTGGCATGCATGGCTAGAGGGAAAGGCCAATGAAGTGTGGGGCAGCTAACAAAGACAAGCCATACCTCTATATTTCATCAGTTTAGTTTAGACTTTGAAACCAGCAAGACTTAAAATCATGAGTGAATAAAGGCTATTGCAAGAGGAGTAAATCAACCATCTGGCCTTGCAGTTGCTCCCTGGAGATAGACACTAAAAATCTGGCTGGCACCCAGTCACAGGGTTAAAACATGAGGCCTGTCCTCTTTAATATCTTTATTAATGATATGGATGAGGGGATTGAGTGTACTCTCATTAAGTTTGCAGATGATATGAAGCTGAGTGGCTGTGTTGATCTGATAGAGGGTAGGGAGGCTTTATAGTAGGATCTGGACAGGTTAGATCAATGGGAAAAGGCTAATTGTATAATGTTCAACAATGCAAATGCCAGGTCCTCCACCTGGGTCACAAGAACTGCATGGTAGGCTGTGGGGGATGTGTAGCTGGAATGCTGCAACTTGGAGAGGGACTGGCAGGTATTGGTTGACCACCAACTAAATATGAGTAAGCAGTATGCCTCATCCAGTCTCTTCTTAAAAACCTCCAGTGATGGTGACTCCACCACCTCCCTGGGCAGCCCATTCCAATGGCCAATTACTCTTTCTATGAAGAACTGGCTGCAACCTCCCTTCAGGTAGTTGTAGACAGCAATAAGGTCTTCCCTGAGCCTCCTCTTCTCCAAGCTAAGCAACCCCAGCTTCCTCAGCTGGCTCATAAAGCTTGTGCTGCACACCCCTCACCAGCTTTGTTGCCCTTCTCTGGACACATTCTAGCAAGTCAACATCCTTCCTAAACTGAGGGTCCCAGAGCTGGACACAGTACTCATGGTATGGCCTAACCAGCACTGAGTACAGGGCAGAATGACTTCCCTGCTCCTGCTGGCCACACTGTTCCTGGTACAGGCCAGGATGCCATTGGCCTTCTTGGCCACCTGGGCACACTGCTGGCTCATGTTCAGCTGACTATCGACCAGTACCCCCAGGTCCCTTTCTGCCTGGCCACTCTCTAGCCATTCCAACCCCAGGCTGTTGCACTGCATAGGGTTGTTGTGGCCAATGTGCAGAACCTGGCACTTAGATGTGTTAAATCTCATGCCATTGTCTCTGCCCATTTGGCCAGTCTGTCAAGGTCCCTCTGCAGATTCCTCCTACCCTCCAACAGATCAACACCTGCCCCCAGCTTGGTGTCATGTGCAAATTTAAGATATTGAACAGGAACTTAGGGACCCTTCACTGCTGGGTTGAAGGTTGGACTGGATGATCTTTGAGGTCTCTTCCAATCAGATATATTATGTGATTTTGGAATTCTGTGGTTCAATTCTGTTGTATAAATTAGGTGGTGTCTATTAAGTTTGCCAGTTAGAGTTTTTTTACTCCTTCTTAAATCAGTATTGTTCAATAAACCACTTGGCTCCTACCAGAGAGATGGTAAAATGAGTTCACTTAGAAGCCTGAATTTTAATATAATTTCCCCAGTTTCAGAGAATTTTTGCCTGAGCTCTAAGCCTTTTTTTTTTTTTTTCTTAATTTCAGCCCAGCCCTTGTTGGTTATCAAATCAGATAGGAACAAGGGCTTGAATAAAACAGCAACATATCACTGGCTTAGGAAAAAAAATCATAGTATCAAATGCCAACATACACATAGGGACAGCTGTTTAGTCATGCCCCGCTCTGCAGATCTTGATGTATCTTCACACACTGCCATAACACTTGAAACAAACCTGGTGGAAAAGTCCCACAGAAATGACTGAAGACATCAGGCTGACCCTGTGGGTCTTACGTGTGCTGCTGGCTGTAGCTACCAGCCTGAGGAGACCCAGGACAAATAAACTTCCTGCAATGTCACTGTTCAGAATGACATTGCCTTTCCTGTAAACTGCTTTATTCCTAAGCAATTAACCATGTTAGAGGTTCAGCCATTCAATGGATTTTCAACGAGTACAATAAATAACTCAGAAGCACTGAAATTCAATTTTGCAACTTTTGATAAGCACTAAGAAGAGCTAGCATTTATTGGTGATCTGGTTAAAAGCTTTCTTTTCTGTCCCTAATACATAGTAGAGAGACAAACTTAAGGAAAACTGTCTGGGAAAATGATTTCACAAGGGGAAAGTCAGCTGTCGACAGCATATCTTTTCTTGTCTACAGATTCACTGCTTCCATGCTCTTCAGAGGCAATATAAAAGAAGTTGAGAGCACCATCTACTTGAAAAGGAGGAGTCCAGAAATCTGCCATGCTGCCTGATGTATTTTCCTTCTCACCTCAGGAGTGTCTGCTACTTAATTGGCAATAAATTGTTATTACTTCCCACTATGGCAAATCCCTTTGTGGCTTTTATATAGTTCCTATAGACTATAATTGAGCCATAGAGGGAATAAAAAAAAAAAGATACAAGCATAGTTCTTAAGCACTATCAATGAGAAAAGAATATTAATGGCTATAAGGCAAGGCCTGAAAGGGAATTTTTTATTTCCCATAAGCTGTACGATAGAAACTTAGTTCATGAACCACACCATGGGTCAGGTCAGTAGAGAGAATGCAGTTTTCTTTTTCCAATAGTACATGTTACTAAAAAATTTGTTTGTATCCCAAATACTTCCAGATACTTTGCCACCCTAGTGTAAGAATGTTGTGTTCAGTGATAGAATTAAACAATGAAATTATTTCACATAAGGTTTCATCTGTTCTGTCTTGTAGGCTCTTACTCACCTCTGTCCTCTTTTTCTTCAGTTCTTTTACTCTTCACTCTCTTTATGTGTAACAATCAAACTTCCGGTAATTTTTCCTAAACAACTGAAATTCCTGCTGAATTCCTAACTTTATCCCAAATTCTTGAAATATTTGCAGGCATCTAGACCTAAGATTTTTTATTATTTTTTTTTGCCTGCTCTCTCTTTCTCTGCCAACGTTATTGCACTCACCAGAATAACCCCTACAATCTTTGGAATGATCAAGAAAGATCCTATGGACAACTTCACAGAGTAACCTGACAGTGGTTAAGCTCACAGGTAACCTGACACTGCAAAATATGCCTTTTATAAAAGCTCTTACAGACTTGAAGTTCTGAATATAAGTTTCTTCAAATCAGGTTTAATTTTGTTCTGGAAGATCTGTGATGTCTGTGTTGAAGGCTTGGTATTAAAGAAATATATTTTGAGTACAAGACATGGAGAAAATCTTGTTCATACCTGTGCTGTCAGTAATTCTTCTTTTCGTCTTACCAAACTTCTAATGTACTGAGGAAGAATCTTCTCTTTCCAGATATTCACAATGAGGCTAAAGACACAGGGACAAAGCAAGTGAGCTCAGAGAGATGAGGATGTTCTCAGAAACATGACCGTGGAACAAATTAAAGGTGTGCCAATTAGAGTTGTGCTTGGAGAAAGGAAACTGTGCTGAATCCAACTCAAAAGAGTGTTGACATTTGCAAAAGAGATGGAATTTTTTTTCCAGTGTTAGATCTGAAAGTTTTACCATCTAATGCAGAATGGAAAATTTCTCATGCCCTAGAAGTCTGGATTAATGAAAATTTAGAAATACAGAGGATAACAACTTTCTTAATTTGTAAGATGTGAGTAAAATAGTCTGTTATTTACCTTCCATGTTAGTATAAATAGCTGTTCACTGCAGGTACACAAAATAATATTGGGCAAAATTGGGATTTTTAATTTTTTGTTTATATAGGAATAATTCATGTCAAAATTAAACCATACAAAATATTTTTGGATTCTTTTAAAATCTCTTCTATTCACAATGTCTTTGAATTCCAAACAGAATTTACACCATGTTTATATGTTTGCTTTCTGTTTTCTTTATACTTGAAGTTGCCACAGCATAATGGAAATTGAAGAATACAAACTAAGCTTAAAAACAAAAAAAAAATGACACAAGATTTTATGATTGCTTCTGTTTATTTGCTTATTATTTCTCTCTTGAGGAGAGTCTCTGGATACAGTCCAAATAATTTAGGAAAAAAATAGTTGGACTGATTAAATTTCCTTTGGTTGTAATGAGTGGTATATGCATGTATTCAAATGTCCTCATATGAGAAAAGCCAATTCTTTTACAGTAGTATACTTCTATTCATAGTGCATCTTGTTTTGCATTTGGTTGCATGATAAAAGAAAGGAATTTTCTCATTTGAAGATTTTATCAATGACAAAACCCTTTTTTCATGAAATAGAGAGTAATACATGGCTACTCTGACAAAAATGGTTAAGTGTATTTAGCGATTTAGAGTCCTTTCTAGTCCCATTAGCCACAAAATAAAATGTTGAGGGATCTCATTACAGAAACATCAACTTTATTAAATCACAAAGTAAGTATTGAAATCCAGCTGAACAGAACCTTATTTTACAAACACTCCCATCATAACATTTTAAACAACTTGTGGTAGAAGATACTACTCAGAATGCAATAAAGATTGGCTCTAAAGCTCATGAAATAATGGGACAAATAATTTCAAAAAAACAATTACAAGAAATGTCTATTTAATGTTTATAAGATACAATAACAATTTCCAGGAATGAGAATGTGAAAGGATGGAGAGCAAAGCAATTCTTGAAAGTACTTAGCACTGATGTGTTTTCATGTCAGTGGACAGTGAACTGGTCCAACACACAATGATCAGTTATATCTTTGAACAATATAATAAAGCAAGATTTTTGGAGACTGCATTTTTAAAATTATATTTTCAGTGCTAAAATATAGTGGAAAATATAGTGGAAACTGCAAGCTAATAACTCCTTAGTGTTATTTTATTTTCTTTCATCTTGAGGGGAAAGAAGCAAAAAAATATTTTCTGAAACAACAAAAACTTGGTCATGTTTTAGGTGTCATGGCTTTTGTTGGTGGGGGGTGTGTGTGTGTGTGTGTTTTGTTTGTTTATTTTGTATTTTGTTTTGTTTTTACTTTTACTAAATTAAGGTCTGTTTCAAAATGCAAGAATAGAATACAAAATAATCTTTCCAAGAGCTCGAGATTTTTGGATGTTTTTTTCTTTCTTTTTCTTTTTTTCCCCAGTTGAAATCAAGGAGCTTGAAAGGACTTCAACAAGTCATTTAGCTTCCCTCTGTAGTTTCGATGTATCATACATTAATTTTCGAGTCAATACAATATCCTCTCCTTTAGTGAAAAATGTATCCTCTGAAAAAAAACCCCACCCTGTTCTATCATGTGGCCTAAAGTTCTAAAGTTACCATAAAATCAACACGCTTTCCCCCAAGTTAGTGGTTTTGGGTGGAG
This sequence comes from Dryobates pubescens, assembly GCF_014839835.1. Classification (NCBI taxonomy): domain Eukaryota; kingdom Metazoa; phylum Chordata; class Aves; order Piciformes; family Picidae; genus Dryobates; species Dryobates pubescens. The sequence continues at coordinate 32,492,843 of NC_071616.1, forward strand.
TCCTGAAAACAAACAGTATAGGAAACACACAATTACATGTACTAGTTCGCAGTCTTTTCATTCTGTAGACCATCTTTCCTATTTTTTTAAATTTTTTTTTCTTTTCTTAATTTTACCTGTTCCTGCTGTATTTCAATTTCAATTTTGATTCACCACTGAGATGTCACTTATGTCTTATACATAAGCTTTATGCATAAGCTATTCCCTCAGAGTCTAATCTCCAGCCTTTCAGTGAAAGAAATTACAGATTGCATTATATTCATGATAGCTTTGTACATATGCATTTCCTAGTTACTACTGCAGACTTTCATAGATTTATAGCACTGTTGTTAAGCTCTGTCTAGCTTGTTTTTGAATACTCATTTTCTAATGAAAATTGTTTATTGATGTTCCTAAGCTAACATTTCGATTTCCTGTAAACCCAAATCACTCAGCATCTGTGAATACAGAATTCTGAAGGACTGTTCCAGATATCTTTGCTAAATGAGCTTGGGTAAAGGATAGGAAAGTTCATGCATAATGACATAGAAGGAAATTGGTTGACATAGAAGGAAATGTTGTAACACAGGATGAGGAAAAGGCAGAGGTACTTAACACCTTCTTTACCTCAGTTTTTACTACCTGGAAAGAACGTCTACCAGACAGCTGGCCTGCAGAACTGGCAGAGGGAGCCAGGGAGCTGCATGGTTTCCCTTTGTTCCATGAGCAAGTGATAGGAGCTCTCCTCAGCAGCTTGGACCCCCACAAGTCCATGGGACCAGATGGGATCCATCCTAGGGTGCTGAGAGAGCTGGCAGATGAGCTGGCCAAACCACTCTCCATTATTTTTCATCAGTCCTGGCTCACTGGAGAGATCCCACATGACTGGAAGCTGGCCAACGTGGTACCCATCCACAAGAAGGGCCGGTTGGATGAGCCAGGGAATTACAGGCCTGTCAGCCTGACCTCAGTGCCAGGAAAGATTATGGAGCAGGTCATCCTGAGTGCAATCACACAACACTTAGAGGATGGCCAAGGGATCAGGCCCAGCCAGCATGGGTTTAGGAAGGGCAGGTCCTGCCTGACCAACCTGATCTCCTTCTATGATCAGGTGACCCGCCTGGTGGATGTGGGGAGGCCTGTGGATGTAGTCTACCTGGACCTCAGCAAGGCCTTTGACACCGTTCCCCATAGCAAGCTCCTGGCCAAGCTGTCAGCCCATGGCTTGGATGGGACCACACTGCGATGGGTTAGGAACTGGCTGGAGGGCCGAGCCCAGAGAGTGGTAGTGAATGGTGCCACATCCAGCTGGCAGCCAGTCACCAGTGGTGTGCCCCAGGGATCAGTGCTGGGCCCCATGCTCTTTAACATCTTTATTGATGATCTGGACGAGGGCATCGAGTCCATCATCAGTAAATTTGCTGACGACACCAAGCTGGGCGCAGGAGTTGATCTGCTGGAGGGTAGAGAGGCTCTGCAGAGGGACCTCGACAGGCTGGGCAGTTGGGCAGAGTCCAACGGCATGAGATTTAACACATCCAAGTGCCGGGTTCTGCACATTGGCCACAGCAACCCCATGCAGAGCTACAGGCTGGGGTCAGAGTGGCTGGAGAGCAGTCAGGCTGAGAGGGACCTGGGGGTGCTGGTCGATGGTAGACTGAACATGAGCCTGCAGTGTGCCCAGGCAGCTAAGAGGGCCAATGGCATCCTGGCCTGCATCAGGAACAGTGTGGCCAGCAGGAGCAGGGAGGTCATTCTGCCCCTGTACACTGCACTGGTTAGGCCGCACCTCGAGTACTGTGTCCAGTTCTGGGCCCCTCAGTTTAGGAAGGATGTTGACTTGCTGGAACGAGTCCAGAGAAGAGCAACAAAGTTGGTGAGGGGTTTGGAACACAAGCCCTACGAGGAGAGGCTAAGGGAGCTGGGGTTGCTTAGCCTGGAGAAGAGGAGACTCAGGGGTGACCTTATTACTCTCTACAACTACCTGAAGGGAGGTTGTAGACAGACAGATGTTGGTCTCTTCTCCCAGGCAAGCAGTACCAGAACAAGAGGACACAGTCTCAGGCTGCGCCAGGGGAGGTTCAGGCTGGATGTTAGAAAAAAGTTCTATACAGAAAGAGTGATTGCACATTGGAATGGGCTGCCTGGGGAGGTGGTGGAGTCGCCATCACTGGAGGTTTTTAGGAGAAGACTTGACAGGGTGCTTGGTGCTGTGGGTTAGTTGCTTGGGCGGTGTTGGATTGGTGATGGGTTGGACGCGATGATCTTGAAGGTCTCTTCCAACCTGGTTTATTCTATGTATTCTATGTATTCTATGTATTCTAAGTTAGCATGCAGTGCTTTGTGATTTTTCCTTGTTTTGAAGAGGTTTGTAAAACATTAATGAAAGTGTCATAAGACACAGGTCAAAAATCTAACCACTAAAATAGCTATTATAATGGTAGAATAAATTACCATCATTGCTATAAAAAGCAAAAAACTATAAAGTGTGAAACACATTAGTAAAGTGTCTGAGTTTTCAGAAGAAGAGTAAAGATGACTATATCCTAAAATTTTGTACAGACTATTTCTGCATATGTCTGGATTCCTTTCATGATGAATTTCATGTTCCTGGACAATGCAATAGTCCCATTGTTTAAGAACTAGTGTTTAAGAATATATCAAGTCCATTATAAATGTCCTTGCAAAGAAGCAATAACTGCAGGATGCAGAAAGTTTGCTGTGTCTGAATATCCTGATTTTAAGCAAGAGTTTTTCCATTCCAGATACTAACATTAACTCAAACTTTTATTATCAATGTCCATAAGTTTATCAGCTACAAAATCTAATTCTCACAGAATCATAGTCTGTATTATAATAGTGAGGACAGGTAAACCTGTATTGGAAATTATTCTACCTTATCAATCTGGATGGTGGAGAGGACAAAGTACTGAAACTGAACATAAATGTCTGTTAAACAAATGGTGAGAGATTCAAAATAGTGACTTGCTTTTGTGCCTATGTGTATGTGTTTACATTCTCCTGCTTTACTATTATAGCTTGGTATAGCCCATACATATGTGCTGTAAAAAAAAAAAATTATATCAATCTATATTAAAAAAAAAAGCTCTTAATTTGTAAAATGAGGCATATAAAAAAAAAAAAAAAGGTGACTTTATACAAATACTTACTGGCTTGAAGTTCTAACTTGTTTTGAGTTTTTATACACCAGGTAGAATTCTCACCCTTATGCTGCTGTAATATTAAAGTGTGTTCTTTATACTACATATGTTTTCTGACATTTCCTCAGTCTGTGCTTCTCTTGCACATGATGCATATGTTTAAACCTCACACAAAATCTTTTTTTTTTTTTATTTTTTATTTAGATACAAGATACTGTTCCTTTTCTGATTCTTTTTTTTTTTCCATAAGAAACATGTTTCCAGGTTGATCTTCCAAACAGCCACACATGGGAAAGCCTTCTTGCTCTCAATGATACAAACACATTTCATTTTTACCAGTGTACACCCATTATAAAATAACTACTTACATGTATTCTGAGGAAAATTTGTAAACATTCTTTTAATATTTGTTTTTTATTTTCTTGTTGCACTTCTTTCTGTCCCAGGTGACTACATACAATCATTGTAATTAACACAAATTAATACTTGTAGAACTGGCATCATGAATAAGATCCTTGCAGGTTCAGTTTATGAAACGCAGTTCCCCAGGGTGCCTTTTTGATAACTAAAGAGCAGTGGCATATATGACACCAGAAATCTGACAGAAAGTTTCAGTCAACATCAAGTTCCAATTATGAAGAATTTAATTTGAACCAATCAACAAGGTTCCAACAGCTTTACAAAATAATTTCAACAGATTTTCTTCTTTTTGCACTTAATTCTCTTTGCTGTTTTATCTGTAGTGAACAAAAAGGAGAGAGTGCTTAAGAGAAAGTGCCACCTAATTGCCCTTATGGAATTGTGTCAGTATTTCAGTATTGCAATGTGGAAAATGGAAAAATGTGATAGTATTAATTTGCTCTGCATTTGAATTTATATGATTTATCTGAGTTGGGCATATCACTCAAGACTGAGATGGTGTTTTCTATAACAAAAGCATTTATATTTAAAATTTAGTGACGGCATAGATTTTTCTTTCAGGAGGGATTTTCTCTAGTTCTGATTCTACATCTATTTTAAAGGTCAAATGGACTTCAGTGTGTTTCTCAGTCACATAAGGAAGAACAGGGCTGTTAAATCCCTTCCACCTGCTCCTTGTAATACGGTAAGGTACTTCTGAAGAGGTCTATATTAGTAAGATACAGTGAAATGCATTTATATTTGATTTTCTGCACTTATTGAGCTTCTTTTGGAAATATTATTCTGATTACTGCATCTTAAAAGACTTTGGTAGGTACTTTATGAAAGAGTCATTAACAGTGCTTGTTATTATCTAGATTTTATGAAAGTCATTGACAATGCTTCTTTTGGTTTTGGCAATCACTTAAAGGTCCCCAATCATATCACCATTAAAAAAACCCTCAAAACATGTTACGAAATTTACATCTATACTGTGTTTTTATGCATAGAATTTGCTCCATTTAATTCATTTGAGATCAGCTTTCAATATCTACTGGGAAAACCCCCAAAATTTAGAGGTAGATTTTCCATATAAACACATTCTAATAGTCCAATAGATGAATCACGGAGTTTTAAAATCTGTTTTCACATAAAGTGTTTACATTATATATATATTTGTATGCATATGTATATGTATGTGTGTGTATATATATGTATATATATATAAAAATTATTTATACCAATAGGAAATGCTGCATCTGAAATAAACGTACCTCTTTGACAATTCCTGCCTGGAATGCAAACAATAAAATTATCAACTAATTTGGTCTGATTAAAAATGAGACAAAATCAGAAATTGCATTTAAAAAAAAAATCCAAATTCATTTTGCTGTCAGTAAAGAAGTTCCCACTGCCTTCAATAACTATATGCCTAGAGTTTAAAATTCAGCACAAATATGAGATGAGGGAGCTCTGCAATTCTTCTTTCCTTTTTTAATTTTTTTTTGCTTTTTAATAGTATAAATTGCAGTAAATTTTCCTGGGTTCAGATAGGATGGGGTTAATATTCTTCAGAATCTGGGAGAGGCCACAGCCAGGATAGGCATCCTGACCAGCAAGTGGTATTAAATATCACAATACCATAAAAGTCACACCTGCTGTATAGGAGAATGGGAGCAGGGGTAGTCATGTTTCTCTGGTTGGGCTTCTGGTGTGCAGTCAGATGAGGGTGTCATATTTTACATTGCTTGGTTTTATATATTACTTTCTTTACTGTTGTCATTATTTCTATTTTTCATTTTTTCTTTTTATTGTTCTATTAAAAACTTGTTATCTCAACCTGAGGGGTTTTTCATTTTGCTCCAAATTTCTTTTCCCATTTCACTGAGGGGTGGAGGGTGAGTGGCTGCATGGTGCTTAGCTGCAGCTGGGCTTGAAACCTCAACACTTGCAAATTCTTTCTGTTCCTGTGTTGCATATGAATGAAATCTTCAAAAGGCATTAATCTTCATCTAATGCATTTTCTGATGAAGCTTATGACAGCCTTGTTGGTAACCTCAATAGCAACAACTGAAGTGATTGGAATTAAAGAAATTCCTCACCCCTATTAAATGTTAGTTTCTTTCTAGAAGAAAGAATCAATTATATTACTATTTTTCTATTAGTTTTACTTCATAAATCAAAGCTCTGCTTTTTTTTTATATGTAATTTTAACCACTATATTTTTGATATTTTTGAGAAAAAACCAAATCAATTAAAAAAAATGTGGAACAATAAATTATCAGTAGCAACCAAGTGCCAGCAACTTCATGCTGAATATTAACTGCTGGCCGTATTCAGAAGACTTCTCACATTGACTCCTTTTCCTCAGAAACCTTTTTAAAATTTTGCTTAGACAAGTAAACAAGACAAGTGACACTGTCATTTCTTCATTATATTCCATTTCCTTCAACTTTTGTGCAGTGCCATACAAAATATTCTCACAGTACTCAGTATCTCACTCAGTGATTTTTATGCCAACACCCCTTTCACATGAAGCAAGAAGGGTATGAACAAATCCTTAGCCTGCAGCAAAGTTCAACTGTTAGTTAGGGAGTAATGTGAACTGATGAAAAGTCTGGGTTCAGAAAAACTTAGTGAGGGTGGAGGGAAAGGTGTTTTATTTTGTCAGTTTGTTTGTTTTGTGGTTTCTTTGTTTATTTGGGGTTTTTTTGTTTGGTTTTTTTTTTTAGTACTGCCAGAAAGTACTTTGCTAAAGGGTCCAATTAGAGAAATATCAGTATGAAATTCTGCTGCTTTTATCAATACTTTCTTCATAGCTACCTAAGTACTTGCAATAGGAAGTAAGCTCTCCCACAGTTTTTCTGTTACTAATAACTGGGAAGTAAAATCTGTTACAGGTAAAACAACTGTTCTTTATTAGTTGATTATTCAGCAGATCTATCTCTTCATGTGATCATGTGACACATGAGCATTCACCTCCATACAAGAGTATATTTATATATTTCTAAATTCAATTCTGTATGCAGAAAAAATAATATTATTCCAAAATTCAGTTTCTACAAAACTCTGAGTTATCTCCATAAATCTCTTCATATGTTGATTGATTTCATTAAAATCTAGCACATATAAATAACATCTGCTAATTCTAAATTTCCATACACTTCTAATTCCTCACTGCTAATTTGGGTGGACTGTGATAGAATTCCATGCTAGTTAACTGCAGACCTTATTCAGTTTACCATTCTTTGATGTGAAGATGTGAAATTACATCCTGATAACATTTCATCAGGAGTCCAATATGTCAGCAAGAGTCGGCATTCTATTATCTATTTAAATTCTCTGAGAAGCGAGAAGATGCTGCCAACACTTTGAGTACCTTTTCTTTCTTGTCCTTTGCGTGACCAAAAATATCCTTCTCTACATTAGTGCACAGTAGTGGTGAGTTTTAGGCATATGACTGAATCTTCATGTGATATGGTTATAATATTTAGATATTGAAATATGAAGGGGGTTTTTTTGTCTGTGTTTTTTGTTGTGTTTTTTTTTTGTTCATCCATTTGGGTTTTTTACTAAGATAATTAATCCTTTCTACTTGTAATTACGTCTGCTTTAAAATGTTAGGCTGGTTACATGTCTTTCTACTAAGAAATTTACAAGTAGATATGTATTCCAAGAATGGTACTGAATCAGCTTCCTTTAGCTCACACCTATTAACCAGATGCACCCCTAGAAGACTTGGCTGGTTTCCTTTTCTGCTTTGCTTTTGCTTGCCTTATATTGCCTCACCCTGCTTTATATGAACTTATCTCCTGATTCCTTAGTATCATAATATCTCATCTCTTGTAAGTGGCTTAAAATGTCTTACCTACAAGTAGAATTCTTCTAATATTCAGTCTGTCAATCACTACTCTATGAACTTAGGAGGAATTTCTACCTTTTCAATTGTCAATGTCTCATATATTGCAATGGTCATATTAGTGAATTGCAGCACCTCTGAAAGATGAGCTGTTTGATGACTTCTGTCTCTATTCCTTGGTTCTTATACCTTTGTTCTTGTACCTTAGATATAGCAATACATAACTATTTCTCACAGGATCAAATTCACTTCCTACCAAAGTCAGAAGATAGTCTGAGCTCAAGAAGTTTTATGAGATGTCATAGCTAGGAGCAGTGCAACGATTTGACCACTTCCCTGTTTCTGAAAAAGCTCCTTCAGTCACAACCTCATTCCCTTATTTATTTGAAAATGGCTTTCTAGAATTCTGCTCTTAAACTAAGTCTGGGTACAGTACACTTGTCATTGTTTAACGTGCATTTTTACACACTAGATTAATTTTCTTCACTTTGAGAGAAAAAGCTCCATATGTGTCACTTGTGCTAGTGCAGTACATGGGTATGATTATATTTCTTAAAGTACATCAGATTAAGCACTAGGTTAAAAAAACAAACAAACAAAAAAACACCAAAGAAATAAACAAAACCAAACAAAAGACCAACCCACCTCACTGTAATACATGAATGTTTTACTTACCTGAGGATGCAGAGCAGTGTCAGGCTTCTTTGTCAAGAGTAGAGCTGCAGGAAACAGACAGTGAGAAAAGAGGTCCAAAGAACATCCATGGGAGAACATTCTCCTACTGCAGGGGAAACAGCATGTAATGAGGTGGCAACCACTTATGGTTGCTGCTAACACACCTCAAAATTTGGTGAAGTAGTAATGAGTAGTTTTAAGGACTTTGCTCAAACATATGTCATAGGAATTACACATTTTCTGGTCCTTCACTGCCTGCCTCTCAGACAGTGTCTGTTTTGTCTGCTTAGCTCCTTGCAAAGCTCAGGCTGGTCTCTATCCACGTTATGTGGTTTTGGTTCTTCCCTTGTTTGTAAAACAATTCCTTTATAAATCTCTGCTTCTTCTTTGTGAGGCAGTTGCATCAGTCTGAACTCTCAATCCTAGATATGAAATTTTCTAAAACCTGTTTTATACAGCTAGATATGATTTGATTGTTTGCCATTCAGATTTATTATGCTGAAAATACTTTTTATAACCAGTCTTGTCTTCAAGGAAGGTTGTACTTTCTTTTGCTACTTGCATTTTCTCTCCTTCCTGCTGTTCATTCCCTCTGCCTAAATCTGGAATCTTATATACAAAATATTTTTTCTTTTTTTTTTTTTTTGGTAGAGAACTATTGTCATTAGCAGTTCCACAACTTGTTGCACTGAGATTTGGATTTTTGTCAGAATCTTACTGAGAAAATATGTTAAGATTTTGAAGTGACCGCCTTTAATAAGGATCATCCTAAACAGTCCAGTTTATTTCCTGCTGTTTTGACAGCAGTTAGGTCATGGAAAAAGTTTTGAGCTTCAAGAGAAGGCCATGAGAATCAATAATACTGTGTAAGTATATAGTATAGGACAGCCCTTACACTTAAATAGCAAAATTTAGGGAAGAGTACAGACAATGCACTTCATTCATAGGGCAGCAACTGAGGTCAGCCCAGGTTCCATGTGGAGCATCATACATGTTAGTGTAATGTCTCTATAGTTATGCTTTTTTATTAAATCCAAGATAGCAAAAGGAACTTTAAATAAAAGAACATGCCTACACAGTAAAGCAAACCTCCTGGAGAGAAACAGACCTTTTAATAATAACAAAAAAGAAAACCCCAGGATAGTTGTATACACATATGATCTCCTGTTTTCACAAATATTTCATTAAGGCTACAAAATATATAACACTCATAGAATTTCAACAAGGTCACAGATATGTTTAAAGATACATCCTGTAATTTACTTTTTCCCACTTGTGAGGTCTGCAGCTGGTATTGTTTTGTGAGGATTTTTTTGGGTTTTCTTCTCAGATTTGAAAATCAATAAAGGCATTTGTTTTAGACAAAACAAAGTAAAAAATGTGTTTGAGCAAGTTGCTCTTTTATACTCGAGGTTCTTTAATTTAAACATGAAAATGACATGGAGCATTGAAGCCTATTTCACATCCAATTTGCAATGAAATTAAAAAAAAAAAAAGATAAAAAGTGGAGCATTTTGAATTATGCTGCTGTCTCTTTTCCTGACAAATAATTATCTTAATTTTCCTCACTAATTTTCTTTAATCATATTGTTTCTCCCTTATTAATCACATTAACCTTCTGCACAATCCCACAGTAAAATCACAATTCACAATTTGTGACATTCGCAAGCTCTTTCCAGAGAAACTTGAAAGACATTGCAAATTCAAATTTATATTCAGTCTCTTCAATATCTCTCATGTTGTTTGTACTTTCTTTTGTCCTGTTTTATAAATATTTTTCTCTCATTCCAGTTTGTCCTAAACTGCCTCATTTACTTGAAATTTCCTCTCACATAACAGACACTTGTTATTGAAGACAAATTTCCACAGCATAAACTAAATTAAAATTGTATGGCAAACATAACAAAAAAAATGGGAAAAAAAAATCTCTTGAAAGGCTAATTTTTGTTTTGACATGAAAATTGCAGATAAAAAGCTACAGAAAGATGTAATAAAGGGACCAGGATGTAAAACAAACCGAAAAAGCTTCCACAGAAACAAGAACAATTATAGGTGGTATTTAAGAACATGAAATGTGGGTCCAGAGAAGGGCAATGAAGCTGGTGAGGGGTATGAAGAACAGGTGTTATGAGGAGCAGCTGAGGGAACTGGGGTTGTTTAGCCTGGAAGAAGGAGGCTGAAGAGAGTCTTTATTGAGCTCTACAGCTACCTGAAATGAGGTTGCAGGGAGGTAACTGTTGGTCTCTTCTGTCAAGTAAGAAGTGATGAAACAAGAGGAAATGGCCTAATATTGCATGGGGGGGAGGTTTACTTAATATTAGAAGTACCTGCTTCACTGAAAGGGTTCTCAGCTGTGCCAGCGGAGGTTCAGACTGGATGTTAGGAAGGAATTCTACACAGAGAGAGTGATTGCCCATTGGAATGTGCTGCCCAGGGAGGTGGTGGAGTCACCATCATTGGAGGTGTTTAGGAGGAGACTTGATAGGGTGTTTGGTTGCATGGTTTAGTGGATTAGGTGGTGCTGGATGATAGGTTGGACACGATGATCTTGAAGGTCTCTTCCAACCTGGTTTATTCTATTCTATTCTAATGATTCTATGGTTCTATAATTCTGTATTGGTGAAATATAAGAGCCCAAATGCCAACAAATTTATTCACTTACATATAATATATACTGGAATGTTTTATATCAAGGGTTTATAAGCTGTAATTTTTATTTTTCTTTTTCAAAGATTATTCTAGCATTTCCTTAGTATTTGTTGAGATGATAAGAAGATATGCAAATATTTGAGAGATACAAACACTGGGGAAAATGGAGATCTTTTTTTTATGGTCTCATGAACCTGCCTTCTCAGTTAAATATTTCATGTTCAATTAATCTGGGTAATTTTACTGAACATCTCAACAATTGAATTTAAAAAGTTTTTAATTTCAATCACCACTAGTCAGGATTCAGACAGTGATCTTGCAGTAAGTCAGAATTACAATCAAAATATTTATGATATTCACATTCTTGAAAATAGCAATGTTGGCAAATGCATGGAATTACAGGCATTAAACATTATCTGATTTACCTAATCTGAAGATGATCTGATCTAGACTTCTTTCTCAAGCAGTTGAATTATTATCTGTCAAAAGTCCTGGGTAACTGGGGAGGTACCAGGGTTCAGTACTGGGGCCTGTCCTCTCTGATATCATTATTAATGATATGGATGAAGGGATTGAGTGTAGTCTCAATAAGTTTGCAGATGATACCAAGCTGAGTGGCTGTATTGATCTGATGGAGGGTAGGGAGGCTTTACAGTGGGGTCTGGACAGCTTAGATCAATGGGACAAGGCTAATTGTATAAAGTTCAACAAGACCAAGTGCCAGGTCCTCCACCTGGGTCACAGCAACTGCATGGTAGGTTACTGGGGATGTGTGGTTGGAAAGCTACAACTTGGAGAGGGACTGGCAGATATTGGTTGACCACCAACTAAATATGAGTAAGCAGTGTGCCCAGGTCGCCAAGAAAGCCAGTGGCATCCTGGCTTGTATCAGAAATACTGTGGCCAGCAGGAACAGAGAGGTAATCTTTCCCCTCTGCTCAGCACTGGTGAGGCCACATCTCAAGTATTGTTTTCAGTTCTGAGCCTCTTGCTATAAGAAGAACACTGAGGTGCTGGAGCATGTCCAGAGAAGGGAAACAAGGTTCATGAAGGTCCTGGAACACATGACCTACAAGGAGCATCTGAGGGATCTGGGGCTGTTCACTGGAGAGGAGGCTGAGGGGAGACCTTATTGCGCTCTACAACTGTGTGAAGGGAGGTTGTAGAGAGGAAGAGGCAACCTCTTCCTGATGACAAGCGACCGAACTAGAGAAAGCTGTGCCAGGGGAGGTTTAGGCTAGCTAATAGGAAATACTTCTTTGCTGAAAGGGTTATCAAATATTGTAATGGTCTTCCCAGGGCAGTGGTGGATCTTCAAGCTCCAGGTGAACCTGACACTTAGGGACGTAGTTTACTGTTGACCCTTCAGTTTTGATTCAAGGGCTGGACTGCATTATCTTCCAACCAGATGTATTCTGTGATTCTGTGACTTTTTTAGAGAGTTCTTTCAGCAATATTTTTCAGCATTTTCAATTTTACTTGTGTGTGTGTGTGTATGCTCACAATATATTAGATAATAATCAGACAATTGTGAAGTTCCAAGGGAAAAATATACAGATTGCTTTTTCTAATTTTTAACAGACAGGTCCAGGGTGCTCAAGTTTATAAAAATTCTAAGTTTCTGAGGTAGAGGGATTGGATTTTTAAATTATTTTTTTATAAGTAAGAAAATTTCTTTTACCTTTATTTTAGGCCTCCTACTTAGGAAGTGAAATATACTATGTCCATTGTTGCGTTATTGCAATAAACCTAACCTTCTGCCTAGGGATGTAAATAAAGCCAAATTCTTTAATAGGATTCTTGGCTGAAAGCATATCTAAACAGAAACCTGTTAGCAGCAACAGGCAAGACTGTAGTGTTGAAAACATTCTGTCACAATAGACATTTCCTTCTCCCATCCCTTATGTATTTCCTTCACTTCATCTTCGTTTCTTATATATTCTGTACCCTCCAAAGGAAATAGGGTCATATACTTGGGGAAACCATGAAAACTAGCAATTTTTAAAGCAGTTTTCCAGCCTTTTGCACAAAAGACTCCATATATTTTCTAAAAAGTTAACAGACTGCACAGAGAACACACAGAGAGAAGCGTAAAGCAACCACAATGTCTGTTCTCTGTGAGATCTGCCCCACTGCTTTCATACCAAGCTGATGAGGTGCCAGAAAGGCAGAGTACAAAAAGAAAAGAAATATACTCAGATCTTTGCAAAGAAAGGGCTTCTCCAGTGCACAGTACTTTTAAATTTACATATCCACCAATTCAACTGCAAATGCAAAAAATTAATATTAACTAGAGGAGGAGATATCTGAAATCAGTAAAACCTTAAAGTGCTCTCTTAGAAAGAATAGATATGGAAAGTAGACACAGAGGAGAACACAGAGAAGTAAGCATCATTTTTGTAATATGATGTTACCTTTTTGGTCCCATACCTAAAATAAGACAGAAAAAGCCCTCCTGAGGCACAGCTGCTTGATCCTGCCAATTTCAGTAATTTCTGCTGTTCATGTTCTTATGCCCATTATGCAATTTCTGAACACATATGGGGAAAATTTCTCACTCATGGGTGGCAAAGTCAAACCTTATGGTTTACATCCTTAGTCTTCATTAGAAGTGGGAGCTCAAGACATCAATCAATAAATAAGTAAATAAATTATAAATACCCATCATGAGGATATTTGTGTACTAATTGCATTGAGATTCTGTAGAACTCCAAATTCAGGTGTGCAGCCGCATCAGAGAATATATCTTTAATCTGAAAGAAATGTTTTATTTCAGAAAGGAAAAGCAAACCTTTAGGAGGATTGATACAAAACTTGGCATTTCTTCTTCCACAGTGTATTAGGGTAAAAATAATTTTATAATGCATTTTACTTACACAGCCAGTTTTAGTTTACCGCTCCAGCTGTGCTTCACATTATTATTAACGCCTTCTCTTTTATTTTTAACTCCTATCACATAAAAGCTGGTTCCAGCACGAGAACATAGGGATATTTTCTTATATTCTATATGAAAGGGGACAAATCAGCAACTAGACAATATCTGAAATTTGTTCTATGCAGGACCACCTTTAAGATCAGTTCCAGAGAACTTTTCTTGTATTTATTGAATATAAATACTCATGCACTAACACAACTGATTTTAATGTCTGGGAGTGAGACTTGGAACAATGATTCCTCTGCTCAAAAATACATTTCAAACAGGCCACATAATTTTTACTTTGAACATCATTTAACTTCTATTTTTGGTATACTGTTACCAGTTTCCTAACCTTTGTTTCTGAGAATTAATGAAGAAATGGATGCTTAAAAATTATTTAGTGTTTCTTACCTAGAAGCCTAAGAATCTCTGGAAGATGATTAAATGAATTAAGATGTAGTCTCAGAGAAAGGCTGAGATAAATACTGAGTTAAATACTGAGAGAGGAGAGTTGAGGAAGCAAGTAAAAATTAAATACTGAGACAAGAGCAGCATGGTTAAATGTTGTCCAGAAAAGCTAGATCCACTGGTTAGTGCTAATGTTGCCTTATCAGGCTTGAGATGAAGGAAAACAAAAAATTTAAAATACAGCTCATCATCCATGACCTAATTACAGCTGTCTGGAGTAGTCTGTATTTAAACTAGAGACCACAGAGCCACAGTGAATTTACTTAGCTAAACACAAAGTCACACAATGTGCTCAGATGTGTTTGCTGTGGGATATGACATTCTTCTATTATGTCTGTTTGTAAGATGAGTTAAATTAAGCCTGAAATTGCATGATAGAAGTCTGACTCAGAGAAATTTTGCAAGTGTCTGGACAAGAAGTTGGTGGTAGAATGTCGTGCAAGTTGGAATGTAAAATGGTTTGAATCAGTACAACATTACCATGGCTGCAGTAATAAAACAGAGAATTCCTCAAAAAAACCCCCAAACCCAACAAAAAACCCCAAAACAACAACAAAAACCAACAACCCACAAAACCCCCCAACTTTTAATTCTATTGACCTTAGCACTCTCTTATTGTTCAGAATGCTAATTTCTAAAAAGACATTCATAGACTCATAGAACTGTGTTGGAAGGGATCTTAAAGATTGTCTAATTTCATGGGAACACCTTCCATAGATCAAGTTCCTGAAAGTCCCATCCATCCTGGCCTTGAACATTTCCAGGAATGTGGCATCTGCAGCTTCTCTGGGCAGCCTGTTCCAGTGCCTCATCACCCTTACTGTAAAGAATTTCTCCCCAATATCTAATCTATATCTACGCTCTTTCAGTTTCAAACTGTTACCCCTTCATCCTGTCACTATACTCCATAATAGGAGTCCCTTCCCATCTTTTCTATGGGCCTCCTTTAAGTACTGGAATGAACTTGAATTACCTAATTTGTTAAAAATTCTTGGCATGTTCCCACTCTTTTGTGCTTCTGGGGTAAGCTGTTTGTAAAATATGTCTGACAGCAAAATGGACAGGTTCTGCTGGCATTCTTGAAGTGCAACTGATGGCAAGGCACTAATAACACATCTGGTATCCAGGACACAGCATAACTGGTGATTGGTGGATTCTAAGTATGCAGAAACTGTAGACAAATGGATATACAGCACATATTAAATAAACCATGATTTAACAGTAGGGCTAATAAGAATGCAAACAGTAGATTTGGCACACCTGGAAATTCTGAAAAACAGTGGAGAAGGATGGATTGCTCCATAGATATTTACCAGTGCATGTGATAACTGTACTAGGTACAGACTGAAGAATGACTTGTATGGTACACACACATTAGAAAGAAAAAAAAGAAAAAGCATAGAGCTTTTTGAAACCTTTATTTCATTGGCAAAATAAATTTTAAAAAGGTATATTTTTAAATCAGCCTAATTTTTCCACAATGTTCTCAGTATCTTAAAAAATAATAAATTAATATCATTGCACTGTTGGAGGATATTTTACCCTTCAAAAATAATTTAGCATACATATTTTCAAATTAAATATTATTTTAAAATGCAAATTAAAAATGTTTTGGTTCTTTTTTAAGTCAAATGAAAATTTAACCTTTAGGTATGTGTATGTATATGTATAAGTGTGCTATACTGGAAAAAATAATATAATTAATGCATAAACCTTAATCAATTCTCTCAGATCACTTCAGGGAAATCTTTCTCAAATACCAAGTCTACAGTGAGAGAAATTTCTTATGCCTGAAATTTCTAAATGTGAAAAGGAATGGAAACTACTGTAAATGTTTAGAACTGATAGTGCTTCCTACTTTCTATGTTTGAGAATGAAAAATAACCATCTCTCTGATATGAATACAATCCAAAGTAGGGTGATTAGTATGCAGCCTTTTGCTTGTTCAATTATTTATCTTGCTTGTCACTCTATCTGCTGTTCTCTGACATTTCCCTTCTCATTTTTAAGTTTAGGAATTTTAGATCACTTCAGATAACCTTTCAAGTAGCTGTGCAGATGTATTAAAATCTTAAGCCTTAATTTTCAACTCACAGTCCAACTCTAGACTAATTGCTTGCACACACAATTCAGTGCTTTAATACAGACCTTTTCTTTGCTTAATTACAACAGGTGGCCTGTGTAGCTGCACTGGCCAATCATTGAAACCTTAGATTCTAGGAAAATTGCAGATGAATTTTAACAGAGGATAAAGAGTGCAGTAGCAAAGCCTTTGACACATAGGTGGCAATAGGATGGCATCAAAGTTCAAACTACCACGGCATGACTGTTCAGTTCTGATAGGTTCTTGGTTTCTTTGGTGGTGTTTTTTATTTTGGTTTGTTTGTAGCAATGTGGCTTTTCTTTCATTGTTGTTGAAGACTGCACATGAAATAAATTGCTTCATCTTTTAAAAAATATGCTGTATTAGTGAAATAAAATGAAGCACTTGCTGTCTGATTTCCTGTAAGAACTCTTATAATTGTTGTCTGCAAATGAATCTTTGTTCTATTAACTTAATACTGTATTTTCATGGATTTGTTGATATCCTGATTCTCCACAAAAATAGAGTCCACAAAGTTTCTTCATATGCTTATTCATTGATATGTTGCTTCAGAAGTCATATTGACTTATTTAGCTAAAATTTAGTCACAAATACACTGATAGAATCCCTTTTGCAATAATGTACCTTTTCAAATACGAGTGTGTCTCAGTCTGTGTCATTTTTCTGGGTTACTTTGGTGAACAAAGCCTTTACATATTTACACATCATGAAGCATGACAAAATACCCTGATGTAAAGCTAACACTTTTTAATTTTATTCTTTAATATTACTGAGTTGATTAAAAAAAATCTCGTAAAAGGTTGGCTGAAACAATTTGGTTATGTGAATAAAAAGTGTTTGAAACAATACATCTTGCATTTTATTAACTAGGAAACCTGTCTATTTCCTTGCTTACACAGTTTTCAGGATAAATAATGTATTTCAATGACTAAATCAAAATTCTGACCACTTGTAGGGTTGTAGATTTTATTTCCTCTTGAACTTCATAACTCATTCACATGCATTAGATCACATCTTATTGGAAAGCTGAACTTTAAGTGGCTGTGAGCCAGCTGAACCAAATCCAGAGCAAAGTGCTAAGCTTTGACATGTTATCTTTTAAATGAATAGTGGAAATAAAATTAAAATTCTTCTGGAGTTGAACATTTTACATTAGTTGGAAACTAATTACTATGGACTTGTCAGACATGCAGATTGATCTCTTTTACAGACCACTTGTTTTAAACTCTAGAATGTGGATTTCAAAAATGAGTCAGAAATCATACAGACCAGTTTTCTACATTTCTTTGGTTTTATTAGAAAATATGTAGTAGAAAACAATAAGATTGTAAAAGTCATCTGTTTGTTTATGACTTTCTTCAGATAAATATGCAACTCTGAAAAATCAATTTATTTATATTATCTCCCTACTGATAATATTGTTGGCTGTACAATAGGTTACATATGTCATTCACATGCTTTCTCTTCAGACTTAATCATATTTATTTTCTGGGTTTCTTTTCTTTCTGCAAATATATTTTCAATACAATGTATCACTGGACCTTCTAAACATTGCAACTATATATACAGCAAAAATATATATATTGAAAAGCTCAGTTGGCAAAAGTTCAGGCTTTGCATTATACAACTCAGGAACAACAGCAAAATGTTGGAACTATACCGCATGATAATCAAATCCTAGTTTGTATTAAAACTGTCATTCTTCCTACCAGCTACTCCTGTGTCAATCACAACTTCAGTAAAACACACTGCACTAAAAAAGTTTGTAAGAGGAAAGAAGGAAAGAGGATCATAAATCAGGCATTTTGATTACATTGTATAATATTGCTGATTAAAATGAGAATATGGGATCTATAAGTTAGGTTTTAAAAAGAAAATCATGGTTGCTTTCAATAACAAATACTCCAGTATTTCTGCACTGACTAGATAAGATAAACCAGTAAGTAACTTCAGGAAGTAGGAATTGCTTTCTAGGCTTACCAATTGTCATGCAGTAAGAGAAGGAGTATTAGAAATAGAGTTCTTAAGAGTCTGCCACCAACATCAAATGATTAGTGTGTCATTTGGGCAATAAGGTTTCAAATATCACCCCAGATTCAACAACACAGGACATACAAATTTTTTTCTGTAATGTAATATAGTGTTCTGCTGAACTTCATTGGTGTGCTGACCTTTATATCTGGATGAACAATGTGAATGATATGTACTTAGTTAAAAGATGCTCCTGTTGTATCAGATTGCAAATTGCCAATATTTGGCCAACTCTTTCCATGACATCACAAGTGGAAATTCTCTGCAACAAACAGAGGGAGAGGGAAGCATAAAGCTTTCCGTATACTAAGCCTCATATTCTCCCTCATGGTTTCTAACTTTCTCTTCCGGCATCCTGGATACATTCAGGCAATCAGACAAGCTGGAAGAGACACTGTGATTTTGAACAGTAGTTTTATATCATTTGATAGTAAAAAGAAAACAAGTGAGGAGAACCTTCAGCCATAGCTGTAGTAATGAAGCTTCTCTCACACAGCTTTAAATGTCTATAATATGGATGTTTACAAACAAACACATTTTCTGTACTCCACTCCCTGCACTACCTTGCAGAACTAAAACAGTTGTGACA
This sequence comes from Dryobates pubescens, assembly GCF_014839835.1. Classification (NCBI taxonomy): domain Eukaryota; kingdom Metazoa; phylum Chordata; class Aves; order Piciformes; family Picidae; genus Dryobates; species Dryobates pubescens. Next base: position 32,511,674 of record NC_071616.1, read on the forward strand.
ACAGCTGTATTTTGTTAAAACATAAATTCCAAAATTCCTAATGTAAGGTACCTGCACCTTGTAGTAATTAAAAGTAAGGTCACATATGAGAATAAATAAAAGTTAAATAAAATTTAATATTGTGTCTTTACAAAGTTATTATACTAGCTGTTTCCTGCATGCTTTGTCCTTTATTTGTTTTTTCTGTCCTTGGTGCAGCACATGCTTGAAATAATAGAAAGAAATGGAGGCAATACTGTTTTACAACTATGATTGTTGGTGATTGTATCAGAAAGCAAATTTTAACAAGCAATTATAATTTTGTTTTCTTTTTTCACAAGTCTGTCTATTTTGATTTGTTTGTTTTTTTTTAATAATTATTTGAGTTATAAGGAAGATAGTGTACATTGCAATGTCAAAACTAGAAACAATCATTATGAAATACATTTTTTTAAAAAAAATCTGAATTCTTATTATAACTGCAAAAAAAAGATAGAATGTTTTTAATAGCAAGGAAAAATAATGCTTCTGAGCAGGATGTCAGATATGAAGATTCAAATTAGCAAGCAACCAGATCATAGAAGCACCTATAATTAGTTTAAACTGGTGTATTTTCGAAATTTTATGCATGGTATCTCCACTGACATCAGACTCGGTGGTAGTTACGCAACTTTAAACTTCACATCTAACTGTGAAATTTTTTCTCCCTCAGGCAATAGATCATTTAAAAAGCCCTGAAAATAATTAAAGCAACAGTTGTGCAATACGTGGTTTGTAAAGCTACTTTTCAACTAAGAGTTTCTGCGATTTCCTTTCACTAAACTGTTAAGAAATTGCTTTAGAATAACAGTAAACTACACATTACTTGGATTTCTATTGTTTCTTCTACAGATTATATTTATTGTACTCACCTACAAAACAACTTTACATATGAGTTTTATAGAAAGGGTGACACAAAAAAGGATTTGTTGACCCAGGAAGTCTCTGGTAATCGTGGAATCAATAAGGTTGGAAGAGACCTCAAAGATCATCAAGTCCAACCTGTCACCCAACACCTCATGACTACTAAACCATGGCACCAAGTGCCACGTCCAATCCTCTCTTGAACACCTCCAGGGATGGTAATCATATATCCACATATATATAATATTGGAATGCTTTTTCTCTTACAGATTAAGCACTTCATGAGATCTATGATTTACCATAATATAACATTTGACAAACTATGCAAACTGACAAACTTAATTTTCTCCCATTACTTCACTGTCTTAGTGAGACACCTATGTATATATAGTCCATAACTTCATGCACTGGCTATATTAAAATTGTCTTCACACTGGGAGTAATGAGTAGTCTCAAAAAATAGGTGGCATGCATCTGTGGAATAAAAGGAATGACTCAAAGAGATCCCATGTTGACTAAGATCAAAAGCACATCTCAACGCAAATGGTCTAATCAGAGCTTTGTTTCATCTTTATACTTGCAAAAACACCAACTTATTTAGTATTAACAGGGGGGAGGGAATGAGGAATGAGGAATGAGGGAGGATAGGATAGAAGAGAGAGAAAGGAGGAGAAGAAGAAAGGGGCGAGAGGATGAGAGAGAGAATATCGCTCCAGATGGAAACAAGAAGATAAGATAACAGAAAATTATCTTAAGTACAGGGTCTAAAGTGTTTACTGATATTTTCTTGCTGATACAGAGCTGCTAGAATTGTAGATTAGAGAGGGAGAAAATTGTTGTGCAATGGCTCAGACTCAGACTAAGAATATTGATGTGCTCCAGCTAAGAAAGTGGAGTTTCTTAAATGCTTCTAGAAGTGTGTAGCAGAAGAAGCTTCCCACACCCTGGTCCTTGCATATCAAAATTGTTACACAATATAAATAAATAAATAAATAAATACATATATGTGTGTGTGTATGTATGTATATGTGTATGTAGGTAGATATATATATATAAACTGTCTTGGAGAGACATGATGTTGTATTACAGAGCAGACTGGAGATGGTGTTTCTGCAGGGATTCTGAGACTCCAGGTTTGGTTTTTGGCTAAATTTGAGAAGAGCTACTAAAGCCTGACATCTGTAATCTTGTTTACTTCTACACCCAGAAAAGTAGGTCTAGAAGAGAGTCTGCATTTGAATTGCTTATGAGCTCCATATGACTGGAGAGCAAGTAGCTGGCCTCAGTTTGAAATAGTTAGCCTACTGAGTGTGATTTTCTATCAGAAAACAAAACAAGGGAAAACATGCACAAAACCTAAGCCTCTTCACTCATTTAGATAGCAGGATCATATTCCACTCCATAATAAGGATTGTATGCCATAACTTACCCATCCCCTTGCTTTAACCCAGTGATTTTATTTCTTGCTAATTCTCTTTAATTTACAGTACAGACATGTCTTTGTTTAATGTTATATATATTGGATAGGCTAAATTAAGATCATACTGAATAAAAGTGATACTCAGCATTGTACAATTATTGGTCATTTAACTGTAGACATATATGGCTCAAATCTGGGGCAAACCTGCAAGACAAAACAGTCAGTTGAACTTACGCCATCTGCACTTTACTGAACAACTCCTTTACTGTATTGTGAGAGTACATTTCACATCAATGCCCCTCTGTACTGAAGTGACAAATATAAAAACACTGCATTAAAGAATTTTAAGAAACTGGCATGAAGTAAGGCATGGCAGGAATAGCGAAGAGATACAGAAAGCATGTAATGCAAAGCAGGAACCTTTCAGGACACTATATTTAACATAGAAATCTCTGGCAAGCATTATGCAATTTAAGTGCTTGACTGGTAAGTTGGTAACGTTTTTTCAAAGGGTAGAAAAGAGGACCCTGGGAACTACTGACCTGTCAGCCCCAACCCTGAGCCTGAGAAGGCCACAGAACAAATCCTTCTAGAAACTATAATAAGGCACATATTGGACAGGGAGGTTATTCAAGAGAGCCATCATAGCTTCACTAAGGGCACTATCTGACCAAACTAGTGGTTTCCTAAGATGGAGTGACTTAAAAAATGGACAAAGGAAGAGCTATGGATGTCATCTATTTGGACTTCTGTAAGGCCTTTGACGTGGTCCACCACAGATCTGTTGGGTAGACTCTTTGGTGGATTAGGAAATGTGACCAACAATTATATCCAGAAAATAGTGGGCAATGGCTTAACGTTCAGATGAAAACTAGGGACAAGTAGTGTCCCTTAGTGGTTTGTACTGGGACTGGTAATGTGTGATGACAACCCAACTGTATACTGGGCTGCATCACAAGAAACATGGCCAGCAGGTAAAGAAGGTGATTCTTGTCCTCTACTCTGCTCTTGTGAGATCTCACCTGGAGTACTGTGTCCAGCTTCAGAGGACTCGGCACAAGAAAGACAGGGACCTGTTGAAGTGGGTCCAGAGAAGGGACACATCTGAGGGGTAGAACACCTTTACTGAGAAGGCTGAAAGAGCTGCTGTTGTTCAGAGTTGAAAAGAGAAGGCTCTGGGGAGACCTTATTGTGGCCTTTCAATACTTAAACAGGGCCTTTCAGAAAAACAAAGACAATGTCTTTTTGCAGGGCTTTTCACAACAGGACAAGAGATTAGAGTATTAAATTAAAAGGCTTTAGATTTGGACTATATAAAGACAAATTTTTTTACTATGAGAGGGGTAAAACAGGTTGTCCAGAAAAAGAAGGATGGAACACTGCATTTCTTAGACTGCTAATTCTCAAAGTTAACAACACAATGGGAGCTGGTCTACTTTAGGCTGGAAGGATAAATGGAAGTTAATCCATGCTTTAAATGTCCAAACCACAGGACAGAGTGGAGGTGGCCTTGCTCCTCTTTGTAACACATTGTCGTTGATGTATAACAGCAAACAAAGATTGGATAAAAGCTTAGATCATATTGCACATCTTCCAGTAATTAAAAAAATGTTCTTTAGTTGAGAGTTACCAAGTTGCTTTTAAAAACCTAGAGTGAAACTTTTCAATCCATGGTATATTAAGCCATATCTTAATAGTCAGCAGTGCAGCTTTTTACTTGATGCACTGAATTTCCTGTTTCTCTTTTCTTTAGAGAAGGATGAGTAGCAATGATGCAGTGCATATGCTGAATATGAAAATCCACACTCAGACTATTAGGTAGGTATTGAGGAGACTGCATTTAATATAAATAGGCATGGGAAGACAAAACACCCTATAGCAATCCCAGCAGTATTAACTAATAAAAGTTCTGAGCAGGCTGATGATTCGAGTTACCATTGTCTTGGACAGAAATAGTCTCTATAAATGGTTTTGAGTGCTAAAAAAACTTTCTACTGCTAGATGCCACTTAAAGGTTGTATTTTTCCTAAGCAAACAAAATGAGTGATAACACTTCTTTTCCACTAACCTACATGACAAAATGTACACTTGCAGTGTTCCAATCAATTACTTTCCTAACCCAGCTGGCTCTTCCATTCTCAATCAATGAGATCACAGATGAAGCACTCATTCCCCATTTCCTTGGTCTGAATGAATATGGATTTACTCATGACCTTAATAAACTTTTTTGCTCTAAGGGCAAAGTAAAGAAAAAGGCGTTTCTCAACAGATTGGTGACAAATGGTTAAAGGATCTAGCTCTTTTCCAGTGAGCTCTTTTCTGCTTATTTTAATTAACACACTACCAGGCATTTGTCTAACATAAAGACTCCTCATATGCATCCAGAATGTGCAGGTCTCAAATTTCAGAGCGCTGGTGATTTGCTTTAACATATAACAAAGTTAGGGCACTGCTGGAAAATATTAAAAAATTTAGGTCTACTATCTGCGATGTCAAGGAAGAAAAGATAGCAACCTCTCAAAAATGTTGTATGCTGACGGCAACCTTCACATTTCCTTTACTGAGATACCAACATCTGTCTTTTTTCCACCTCTTAAGAGTTTTGAGCTTTAAAGAAATCAGGCAGGAAATTTCAAACGTATATCCATTTTTACACAAGTCAATTAGCATTCACCACGAGACACTTAAATCTACAGTTAAGGATTAGAATATGCTTCACCTTGTTTTTTTGAAATGCTAAACACACATAACTCACTGTGTCATTAGAGTTAGTCAACAGCTGAAAATAAAAAAAAATAAAATAAATAAATAAATATCCATATTGTGGTTTAATGATTAGACTAGCATCCAGACAGAAATAGTACATAATCTGGTAAATATCACATACTTTCAACATGAAAATTATATCAACAATAACCACTTTCAATTAGTCTTTCTAAATTACATGGGTGGGAATTGATTTTGTCTGTTCATCAGTCCTGAAAACAAGAAATCCATACATGTAGTCAGAAAGCTGTTATAAAGACATAACAGAACTTGAATCTGTGTAATAATATTCCACTATGGCCTGGTCTTGCCATCCATTTTAAGCCATAACAAGATCAGCATGATTCGACAGCTCCTAGGATTGCGTTACCCCTGGCAGGATTTTTATAAAGGCTTTAGGATATCCTATCTAAAAAAACTAAGCAGATTTTCAGAAAAGTTTTGCACTCAGAAACAGACACAGCAGTCAGAAGACATTCATATGGCACAAAGCTGTTGAACATATTTAAGCGTGAAGACTGAAAGGAAACATGAGTCCAAGTGGGCACATGGGTTTGTGAGAAATCATTAAGCAAATGTAAAGTTTTCTCTGACACTATAAAAAAAAAAAACAACACCAAAAAACCCCCTCCCAAAACAAGCAAAAAAACCCACACAACAAACCCAAAACAAACATACATCTCAAATCTTATTCAGTGCAATCATACTGGAATTATCTGCAAAATGGCAGTCATGTGAGCATAAAGATTGATTTCTGTTTTTATGTTTCAAAAGATAATTTGTTTTATACAACCTAAACTTCAGGCTTCCACTTAATAGTATCCAATAACACTCTTACTAATTCCCCAAATTAGTGGTTGCAGAGAATCATCTCTTCTATTTCTGATGACAAAGTAGTATCATAATTTTAACTGACTCAATCTAAAAAAGAGAGACAAATAATAATTAGATGAAATGGTGAAATGAATTAGTTTTAATTTGATATATTTATATTTAATTTGATGTATTTAAAGTGTTTCATAAACAGTGCCCAAAACTCAAGAATGTGATGAACATATTCAACTCTTCCCAAGTGAAGAAAATTAATTAATCCATGTGTAGGTCACATCTCAAAGCCCTGCTTTTCCTTTGGCAAGAAATTTCTAGCATAGCCACCTGGTGATAAAGACAATACTCCTCACAAATTCTTGCTTTCAACCCACGAAGAAACAGACTAGATAGTTTTAGGCAAGCCACCGAAATCTGACAAATTGATTAAACTGCCCTCAGTGGATTAGTGTCAGTCAGCAGTGTGGATGCCTGAAAAACCTTAAAAAATACATAGAATACATAGAATAAACCAGGTTGGAAGAGACCTTCAAGATCATCGCGTCCAACCCACCAACCAATCCAACACTACCTAAACAACTAACCCATGGCACCAAGCACCCCATCAAGTCTTTTCCTGAAAACCTCCAGTGATGGCGACTCCACCACCACCCCGGGCAGCCCATTCCAATGGGCAATCACTCTTTCTGTATAGAACTTTTTGCTAACATCCAGCCTGAACCTCCCCTGGCGCAGCCTGAGGGAATAGTAAGATAGAGGGAATAGTAAGTAAGATGGAGAAAAAAGAAAAAGGAAAATAAAAAGCTTTGGTAATATTTGAAGCTCAGCTCTCAGAACAGGAAAGTTAGGAAGTAGAAAGAATCCACTGTGTGCTTCCACCTATTGCCATTAGGCATTACTGTGTTTATTCAAAGTCCAAGCTGAAGTAAGTAAAGTCACACTAAAACATTTGCCTGTGTAGTCACAAACCTGCTTTATAGAGAGTTCAAGAGGTTTGTGAGTGACATGTCTTGTCTCATGGTGTTGAAAAATTACATCAGTAGTTGGTATCTATGATACTGCAGTTCATGGAACACTAGATGCTCATCATAATGGATTTCATATGTGATTTAATGTACTACTGCAGCCACTTTGAGGTCTTGAAGGAAATGCTTCACAAAAAAAAAAAAAAATATCTTTTTTTTTTAACTTACAGCTATTGGTTCAATCATCTAGTCAAGCAGTTTTTAAAAATAAACTACACTTTTCATCTGGTTCAGCTCTTTGAACCCACAATGTACTTTGCTGTGATTGTTTGTGTTCACAGCATTTCTCTGATCCATCCTTATTATCTGCCATCTCAGCAACTGAATAACCTTTTGCAAGTCTAGGTAACAGTTTCATATCAGACAATGATTTTTGCTGAATGCTTATTTAATTAAAGTAATAATTTAAACATTTGTTAATGATTGTCTTCTATCTTTTTATAAGGAGAGCACAGTTCAGAGTGAATCTAAAAGGTTTAAGTATCAGCTTTTACATGAAAGATGAGATTTGTCCAAAAGAATTAAGGAAGCCACAAAGCCACAATCAACGTCATGAAAAAGGTACCAATTAGCATTAAGCTCTATAATTACTTTACAATTTAAAGGCCTAAAATATATGCAGAAAATATGCCTTTGTAATGTGGTTGAAATTATATTTCTGAAAACAGATGCTTTCTCCTGCCATCTGTGATAAGCTTGTTTGTACCCCAGCCTTCTTACTTATTTAGAAGCCAGAATAAATAAAACAAAAATGTCTCCTGAAAAATACTGGTAAACAAATGTCATTTCATTAGCTTTCATATCGCATCATTTCCCCATGTCAACACATAGCACACATAGTTCCTTCTTACTGCTTTTAACAGTAAGCTTAAGATACTGTTCTTTTTTTAACATTAAATAAAAAAAAAAGAAAACATTTCTTAGTCCTTTCTAGAGAGACTACTTAAGAGACTGGGGATGTCCTCAGCTAAGAGCCCATGTGGAGTATGGTCATGACCATTTTATCAATAGACAAGAAAAGGCTGATGTAGGACAAAGGTAGATTTTTTGAATCTGTGCTCTGGTTCAGGCATTTACCAGAGGAGTAACATACTCAGTAAGTGTATGCTCTAAATTTTGTTCTTAAAGTGAGTGTTTTATTACTTTACTTTGCTTTTATTTGCTTTTATTTTTTTTTAATTTTATTTTTATTTTATATTATTTTATTTTATTTTAAAATTGTGTAATGCAAACTGGTGGGTTTTTTTTCAGTTTATCAATGCATGCAATAATGCCCTGATCTGATACTCATAAATAGGTAACAATAAAATTTGACACAGTCACCTGCTGATGCATCTATCTACATCAATATAATTCATATTTATCTCTAACTCTATCTATCTATATCTATATATCCTACAGATAAACTAAGTCTTTTTACTTTGAGTGGTCTGGACAAATATTGGCTGATGATTTACTTTGTTAAACCACCTTTAATTTTGACAGAACATTTAACAAGCTTTGATGTGCAGTGGACACTGTAGGTGGATGTGTCAGCTGTACTGTGTCCTGAAATAATGTGATATATTTTCTTTTTTCTTCTGCATCCCTTACTTTTTTCACAGTGATATCTTATTTGAAATGAGGACAAAGGAAGCAATAAAAAGGATAACAATAAACTTATGCCTCAACTACAGATAAAGAGACAATTCAGAGAGAAAATAGGAGAATTTGTCCGTGAGTTTAATGGTTCAGAACACTAGGACTAAATATAAAGTTTATTTCTGCTCTTCTGAGTTCTGTCTGCAGACTGCTGAGAATGACACTGTAATGTGTTCTGATTTAGTGGTTATGGCTAGGACACAACAGTGTCCCTGAGTCTTTTTATGACTAGGAAAGCACTGTGTCCCTGAGTCTTTTCACCTTGTTATAGAGAGAAATAATTCTCTAAAACAAGATGGTAAGAAGACTATCAGAGTTTCAAAATATAGAGGTTGTAAAAAAATATTTCATTTCTTTTAGAACCATTACTGTCTTCACACTGCACTTTACAACAGCTGGGGAAAAAAAAAGTTACTATACAATCCAAAAGGCTTTGAAAATATTGGTAGGTCATTAACATTTAGAAAACATTTTGGAACACTCTTACTGTGAGGTAATATTAAACCTCTCACCCATTCAGCTGTAGTTTAGATGTTGGGTATTTTTTTTCCCTTCACTTACATAGTGAAAGAGAGAGAGAAAGGAAAAAAAGAGAGGGTCAGTTGCAATAGCTACTACCACCGTGGGCCTTCAGCATCTTAAAGGTAGATTTGTCTTCTGTCTTGGTGGGGGAATCTTCCATCTAAAGTTGGTAGTCTCTCTTTTAGCTGGTTGCCTAGTTATATATTCATCTTCTTCTGAGAACCACTTAGCACAGTCTGAGAGGTGTTTTACTTAACCACCACCCAGCAGTGGTGCTCTTGCCCTATGCCATCACTGGAGAGTGTCTGGTGGTCTTCAGGCATCTCCAAACTCCTCTAGCCAGGAGCCTCCAGTCTTGTGGTTTGATTGATGCTCAGTTGCCATGTTGGTGATATCAGTCAGTGGTTTCATGTTCCAGCAACATCAAGGCAAAACAAGCAATCAGCCTCTCACAGTAGTTTGTACAGATCTATGATAAGTGATTTTGCAAATTATTCTTCAATTTAGTTCTCCCTCTATATAACCCCTATATAGTGTAATATTCCACAAGTGTTAGTCAACATCCAGCCCATTTTGTAGTCTCATCAAACTCCTTAATACCACTTGGCAACTGTTCTTCAATGCCTTGTCTCTAATTACTTAGAAGCTTAATGTTTACTGATTCAGTCCTCTGATATGCTAATTGCTGAAAGCCCTTATTATTTTTTTTAAGGTTTGGTCAATTAGCCTTAGCTAACAGTGAAATGTTCACTCACTCTCCCAGCCTCTTCAACATGCCATGGGGGAAAAGAGGATGCAATAGCTTTTGGGTCAAGATAAAGAGAGGGAGTTTGCCAATTTGGATTGTGAAAATTGGGAAGGTAAATGTAAATCAACACCTTTCTTCTCACTTTTTCCAGGTCCTTCCCTCCATACTAGTCTCACCACTCTGCGTAATGTGGGGGGTATGTGTCTATGGAGGGGTGTGTGTAAAAGGTTAATATATAGCAGTTTCTCTCTTTTGCTCCTTCTTGATCAGACTTTTCTTCTGCTTTTACATGGGCTCTCCATGGGCCACCATTCCTTCAGAAATATCCAACTGCTCCAGCACAAGTCCTTTCTAGGCCACAGCATATATCTACTCCACCATGGAGAATCTTCTTCTTCTATAACCTTGGTATTTCTTTTATTATTAGTCAACCTTTTTGTACCTTCCTCTCTCTGCATAGGGTTTTCTACCCTTTCTTAAAGAAATTTTACTAAAGGTCTCATCTGTCTCCTGTGGTGGGTTATTGTGAAGCTGGCTGGAACAAGCTGTGTCTGGCACAGGGCAAATACTGACCTATTCCCACAGAAGCCACTCCTGCAGCCCTATCCTCTTTTTCTCTTCGCCTCTCCTCCACCAAAACCTTGTCACCTATGACCAATACATGAGGTTTACACTCTCAAAATATAGTTTCAATATTTAGGATAAAATGTTATATTAATTTTATTTCAACTATTTACTCTTTTTGGGACATTTTTCACATCAGATAATGAAGCCTTGGATGAAAAATGGGGAATTTATTTCAGTACTCTGTGAAAGCTATTCTTTGTAATCAACAGATTTTAGGGCAAAAAGGGGACTAAAGTCATCTGATCTAAGGTCCTATATAATGCACATCATAGAGTTTCAGCAATGAATTCTCCTTGTAATTTGTGGTGCTCTGAACATCATAAATAATCTCTAACTAAAACATATGCATCTGCCATGATTAGAAACTGAGAAACAAAGGCACCAAACACAACCAGGAAAACCTTTGCAGTTTGACTGCCTGATAAGCAGATAAAAAAGTTTTGCATGTGAAAGAGGAATAAAGAAACTAATTTGGCTGTTTTCTCCACATAAGGTTTTCTTTGTAAGTAAACATCAGTAGTGGAAGAAATACCAGATATTTAATACATTTCTATTTTTGATACAAGTAAACATCATATAGACAAAGACATTATGTCTTTGAATTCCACACCCCCCCCCCCAACATTTGCAGCTATGTGGCATTTAGAAACTTAAAAGAAAAAAAAAAAAAAAAAAAAGAAGAAAAAAAAGAAAGAAAGTGAGAGAATCTGGTGCTTTTATCCTTGTGAAAATTCATTATACTCAGGTCTTTACGTCATTAGCACCATCTATTTCCTTTCTGCACAATGCATTCCACGACCTATATATAACCTCTTCCAGTAAAACAAAGAGCAGTTTTCTACTGATATCCTTAACAGAAACCTTGTGGTTCAGGACACAAATAGGAGAATAAAATTGCTACTCAAGTAAACTGGTGCAAGGGAGCCGTGTTGATTTACCACAGTTCTGATAACATATTCGCAATATCTCTAAGATATATTTGCTCTTACTGGCAATGTTCAGTTCACCTGAAGTGAACCCTTGGTTAGCTGGGTATACCAGCCTGTGGTCAGGAATCTGAAGAGACTGCAGATAAAGAATTAGTGCACAATGTCTGTCATCATCTGGTGAATACTCGGACTTTGCAGCTGAGTTTCATTAAGTCTGGAAGGCATATCTGGATCAAGTGGTCAGAAGTATAGAAAGCATATCTGGACTGAGCAGTCAGAAGAACCCTAAGATCGGTAATTCAGTCATTGTTACTACATGGAATATTTGCATAAAGGACAGTAAATTCCCAAGTACTTTCTTACGATCTACTGTGACATATTTACTGAGGATGCTAGAAAATTTTGTCTCACTCTTCAATGGTGGGACTAGCTCAACAGGTGGGCAATCAAACATAGCTAAACTGCAGGTTAGAAAGGTAAAAGTCAATAAAGACAAATGTGTACAAAGGACAAAGCTGTTAGCAGAAATGTATTGATATCATGTTCAAGCCTTGCTCTATATTGCTTTACTTCTGGCCTTACAGGAAAGAAATCACTCACGTTCACATATAGAAAATAAATAGAGAAGCTACCTCCCAAATCTGTCTGTTTCCCTCAAATAAACAGCTGCTCTTAGTAACATGTTGCTTTTGTCAAGTGAGTCTGTGGTTTAATTCCAGAGGCTTGCCTGTAAGTGAAGACAGCAATGCCAAAGGCGCGAGGAGTGTGATTCAGCCTTCAGCAGCCCAGACAGAGTTAAGCCTCTGGAATTGTTACCCTCTAAAGGAAGATAAAAGCCCAGCCAAGGGAATTAGTGTGAACTTGCACCATTAGACAGACATGTACACCATGTCTAGAGAAGGATACTGGCTCTCTTCTTGCTGTTACTTGGTATTGCCCTGAGCAATGATCTAACTGCTAAAAAATAACGTTCTAACTGCTAAAAAAAAAAAAAAAAAGGAAAAAGGAACATGAAAATAGAAGGGATTAAAAAAAAACAGGGATGGAAAAATTCAGTTTTATTGTGACAAATATTAAAAAAATAAATATGTACATAAAAAAGAACTAGAAACACGGTAACTATAGGAATCTCTTTTGCCAGTCAATACATTACATGGTATTACAAAAGCTTTCTTTTCCTGCAGGCTGTGGTAATTTATATGATTCAAGTTTGATTTTTATTAAAATTAAGGGGAGATGCTGCACTTTCACTGCAGTCAGGATAAAGGATTGTTACTGGGAATTTGCACTCAGAGGACAGGGGTAGCACTCTGTTCAGAACAATCAAAAGGTCTAACCACTGAAATGTGAGTTTCTTTAATTCTCCTTGCATCTTGATAGCAAAGTAAAAATTGAGAGGCATTCTCAAGGAAGCCTAAAGGTACTCAAACCTCAGTGGCTTTTAATATCATTTTCATGTCAACAGCCTTGGTGTCCTCTGAAAATCTTCACCTAGAAGACTAGTGGAAGTTGGAATGGCCTTAGGGCTTCACTTATTCATGCTTTGTTGCTTTGTCTCTTGCGTGGTGTTTTTTTCTAAATAGAATTTTTTTATTCCACATGTGTTGTGGGCGTGGAGGGATGATAGGAGAAGAACCTTCTCCCCTAGATTTATGTAAAGAAATATGGTCAATATGGTAAGTGAGGGAAACCTTTTAACAGAGATTTTGAAGAACTGCATTTCAATAAAAGGTAAATAAAGTTGTTACCCACTGTAGGCATGGAAGATTTTTGTGCTTGACAATTTTGCAACTGATGCATTGTTGAAACTAAATCAGTTTACACATTTATTTTGAAAAGGAGATTCACCCTGATGCTTTAATTTCCAGTGACTACTCCCTATTTGGTATGATTTATTTGCAATAAACAGTTTCATAAACAGAATCATATCATTATGGAAGCAAAAGAAACAATAATTTTATTGACAGTTTGATTAAGTTAATTAATTTATTCATTTAATCTGTAGCCAAAATGAAATTTTCATATTTGTTTTTTCAGTCTGATTTAAGATTCCTGGCCTGCATCAGGAACAGTGTGGCCAGCAGGAGCAGGGAGGTCATTCTGCCACTGTACACTGCACTGGTTAGGCTGCACCTCGAGTACTGTGTCCAGTTCTGGGCCCCTCAGTTTAGGAAGGATGTTGACTTGCTGGAACGAGTCCAGAGAAGAGCAACAAAGTTGGTGAGGGGTTTGGAGCATAAGCCCTACGAGGAGAGATTGAGGGAGCTGGGGTTGCTTAGCCTGGAGAAGAGGAGACTCAGGGGTGACCTTATTACTCTCTGCAACTACCTGAAGGGAGGTTGTAGACAGACGGATGCTGGTCTCTTCACCCAGGCGGCCAGTACCAGAACAAGAGGACACAGTCTCAGGCTGTACCAGGGGAGGTTCAGGCTAGATGTTAGGAAAAAGTTCTATACAGAAAGAGTGATTGCCCATTGGAATGGGCTGCCTGGGGAGGTGGTGGAGTCACCATCACTGGAGGTTTTCAGGAGAAGACTTGATGGGGTGCTTGGTGCCGTGGGTTAGTTGTTTGGGTGGTGTTGGATTGGTTGATGGGTTGGACGCAATGATCTTGAAGGTCTCTTCCAACCTGGTTTATTCTATGTATTCTTTTTTTCCCCACTGTGACTGTGATGCCTCTGGCAATTATTTTACACTATTGGCTTAATTGTTAAACTTGCAATAATTTTTTATCTAGCCAATGCACAACAGGAGAAATTCTGAGGATGTCTCCCATTCCTGTACACATATGTGTATCTGACTCCAAAAGTCCAAAAGTCCAAAAGTGTTTTTGTTTAAAAGGACTATAAAGTCTCCTCTCTCTGGGTGGTTGACTCTGTATGCACATATATGTTAAATGACATTTTTATCTGAATGTGTTGACACTTTCTAAAGCATATGATAACTGAGGTACTTGAACTCACACTATTTCTTCTTAAGGTTAACTAAGGGAAAAGTGCCAATGAGTTAAATAAAATATATGTTCTCAGAGTCTAATGAAGCTTCAGAGACTTTAAAGAATTCTGGTATTTAAAATAGTCAGAGAATTGAAAACAGAAAGCTCAACAAAAGTCAACACCCTGACAAAGCAGGATAAGCTAGGACAGGCTGCACAGGAATTCATCCAGGTGGATTTTGAAAGTCTCCAGAGAAGAAAAGGCAAAAATCAAGGCTAGGTAGGCAGGGAAAAGGAGAAGGGGAAATTAATGATCTTTTCCTTTTTCCTTGAAAAGGAAAGGATCCAAAGATTTCATTTACATTTTTATAGAGTAACAAACTTACCATAGCTAGAGAACAGTAAGTTCTAAATAAAGGAAGTGAACATACATTTAGGCTCATTATACTTTGTAGAACAATATAGCATCAATCATTAGAAGACAAATGGATTAAATGGAGTTTAAAAAAATATCTCTGTGAAAATTCTTCATCTCCTATTGGGGGCAGAAGAAGAAGACAGGCCTATGCAGTAACAGAAATTCCATCTTAACATCTTTATTCCTCTTTCTAAATCCCAGAAAGAAGCTTTGATTGTGAGAAGGAATAAAGATCAACCAAAGTCTGTTTATTGTTTGGCTTTGAAGTAAAGTATAGATTTTGTCATTTCACATTTCATTATAAGTTTGGATCTCATTGGCATCATAAAATATTTTGTACATCTTGCCCATGTTTTCATCTCACACAGCTAAAACCCCTTTGCATGGCACTACCACTGGAGTTTTGAAAAGCTTATAGCCTCCAAAATGCTTTAAAACATAAGTTTCTGGTATGTAGGATCAATTAAGAAAACAGAAAGCAACTGAGTGTGCTCAAGTTTGTGAACAAGATGCTTGACTTTTCAAAGTTTGAGAAAAATCTCCTTGAAAGACATGAGTTTTACATGAGCTACCAGATATCATTGTATTTGCTTCTTTGACAGAGGGCCATTTTTTTTTAGCTTGTTAATGTCAATTTTGATGGGTCATTTAATCAGCTGTATGTAGGTGAGATTTGGTTTCCTGTATTTTAAGTATGGCTCATTAATGGTTCATTCTTAAAAGTGTTTGACAACTTTAATTCAGCCATTGTCCCTACTATATCCAAATAGAGGTTAGATGCAATATGTTCTTCATAATGTGCTTTCTAATCATTGCTCCTCTTATGTCAGGGCAAAGGATATGAAAGATATCGGCTCCAGCTGTCTACTGTTCAAGAATTAGCTATAATTTGCTAAATACTATAGTATCCAGAAATTTTTGTTTAAGATATAGCAGGATAGCACAAGATACATGTGTATGCTGAATAAATATGATTTTTTCTTTATTTCTTTTTTTTTTTATTTTCTTGTATTTTTTTTTCAGATTAAAAAAAATAACCATGTATCATGCACACCAGATTGCTTCCCAAATTCAGTTATAGGATCTTGTATATTTTTTCTAGACTACATATTTTTGTGACTGTCTTTTTTGAACATTATTGCAATATTTCCTCTAGTGATCAAACGACATTTTATTTTGTCAAATTAAAAGAATGGATTTTTCACTCAGTATACCCCAGTCCTTCTCTGATGCTTGGGAGGAAGGGATTCACTTTGTAAAAGAGTTTGAGTGATGAGTGGCATATTCTTCTTCTACTTTTCTAACAGTCAGAGCCTTAAAAGTAATGCTCTGAGTCTTCACAAGAAAGAGAGTTAATAAAAGCAATTGGATAGAAGAAACTATATGCAACAGATCTCCACAAATAATGAATATTTGTTTAGGTTGCTGCCACTTCTCAACCTGCTATTAACTGTTTAGATGTTTCTATAAGTAATAGCTTTAAGTCTTTCCCCTGGGTAATTGATCTGTGAGTCAAGTTAATGAATAATTCATTCATATTTTTTTCATACCTTCAGCCTACGTGCTTGGTTATTTAACAAAATCAGAATCAAATACATCAGAGGAAACTGAAAATTTCCTTTTTGATGAAATTCACATTTAATATTTTCCAATGGAAGCAAAGTCAAATCCTCTTAGACAGAAAAAAATTTCACTCCCTGGGACAAGAAATCAATGAGATAACCAATAGTGGGTGTCATTTTTCCATTGTCTTTGACACTTAACCTGCAAACAGGCAGATATCTGTGTATCTCATTTGGGGAATAATAATATTTTTATTGCAATGAATAAGGTGAGATTAATACATCTTCCTCTGACATTACCTTCTTGACTTTCTTTTGCACTCCACCATATTAGTAGGCTATCCTTCCTTTCTCCAGCTCCTGATATTTAATTCCTTCTATGCATGAAGATAAGAAGTAAGCACCTCACTCCAGCACATAGATGCTAGGAATACAGGAGTCCAGAGACTGGGTGCTGCAATCAGTCTTGCAATACTTTGTCCTCTACTGAATCTCATTCTCAGCTTCCCTGTGACTTCATTTGGAGAGAACAGTTCTTTCCCACTTTTCAGCAATAAATATCTGCTAGGTGTCCCGATGAACCCTCTCATGTTGTGTATAATCATCTTATTCCAGGATGTGCTAGATCTATTCTGAAAGCAATACTAATAGAGTACATACTTTGTTTATCAATTTCTAGAAAACTATCAAGAAACATATAATAGAGAATTCCCTCAGTGAGACATTAGACCTCAATAATTCTTCAAATAAAGAGATAAATAATTCATTTCATAGGCACTTTCTAAAGAAAGAATTACCATTTCTCTATAAATTTATGGAGGAAATTCATTACTGTCCATTATTAAAAATACTTATGTTTTATGTAGTGTTTCTACTATTGCTATTGCTGCTACTGACATTGCAGTTATCTCACACACCAGACATGAACCAGGTCTTTATTGTTATATTTTAATTTTCCTGTTTAAAGGCTGAAAGTTCTTTCATATTCCCTTTAATATCTTGCATACACTTTCAAAAATTCACTTGTTCCCAGCCTATGAAGCAATGAGGATTGTCAAATTTGTTGCAGAATATTTTGATTTCTAAGAATAGGAAACATTGTGAGATGAAACTCCCTGTCCTTCTTTCTTATACACATGTTCATTCACACATACTCATAACTGGAAACAAAAATAGCATTCAAAGAATATTTACGGTGGCAGAGGTGCAATGAATGAAAGGAAATGTTAGTCGAGGTGAAAGGTGCTCTATGGCCTCAAAAGCCTTGGCACAATGGGGATCCACCTAAATAGCATTTTTTATTGCACCCTGCTGTGCCTCAGTATTGATGGACATATGGTACATTTCACCCAGATCTGTGAAGTTCCTGAAACAGCTGGAAAGGTCCTTTAAAGTTTTTTTGGATAATGACACCTTCACAGCATACATTACTTAACCATTCTTTCCTGACCCTCTAGGGGGTCCATGTACTTTATCAATCTGTAGAAAACAACATGTCAGTACATCATTTATCTTCTGGTTTCATAACTATGTCTTATTCATCAACATATTCTGCACAAACTTCAAGCTGTTGGTGATAGTGCACCTTGAGAAGTCCAGCAAGATATTACAAATTGCTGCCCTCTGGTGAGATCACAAAGGCTTAAGGCACAGGCGTGTAACAGAGTTAAGCATGAGAGCAGCTCTTTGCTTTGATTGTGGTACAGTTCATTTCCTTATGTTTATTTTTGCAAGATAAAAAATTGGACATAGATGGACAAAACAAGGTGAACCCAAGTGAAAACATATAAGGTAGTAAGGTAACATTTGCACATATATTATTCTCTCTGTATTTCTAATTCCTCTGTGTAGCTCCTCCTGTGATGTCATCCTTTATATTAACAACAATTATTTATTATTTTATTTCCCTGATGACTGCTAAATTGTAATTTCTTAATTATTATCATCAGCTACTGGCAGTATGAGAGCTGTTTTAAAACTGGGCAAATAGATCGAAGGAGAGGAATTACATTGTCTGAAAATTATCTTTTTCTTCTTATAAACAAAAAAGAAAAACAAACTAGCTAAAAAACAAACAATCCCATCCCACCCCACCCCCAATATATAAATTTTCAGTTTAAAAAGCTTTTCAAAACAGTTGTTTAGTCTAAACAAAAATAATTGTCTCGTACCAGAAACATTACCTGAGCAATTTTCTTAATGTACTATAGTGGAATTACTGATGGATGAAAAACTTTAGGTTAATAAAATTCTAAAGTCTTCTGTTTCTTTTTTATTATTGCTGCATTTCCCTTTTTATTTTTTTTTTAATCACCTTCATTCCATAAAGGGAACAGCATATTTTCCATGCCATTTGTCTTTTCATCACTTCTGTGGAGTAATGCACTCTGCAAATATAATTTTAGTGTGATAAACCAGAGAAATTAGGCATCTGAAGTGGTTCAGGGAGTTAGTACTGTACCTTTATGTAAATTTTATTTTCTGCTTTCATGAAACTTTAGACCATATATTTGATCAAAGCAGCTTAAAATAAGCAAGAAGAAATAAATAACCAGTTTCTCCATCATGTATTTTTAATAAATTACATCTACTTAATTATATACTTACTGAATCCTGAACTGTATGCTAGATTATCAAGTTAAAGGTCTTTCATGTGTAGAATTGAACTACTTCTTTATTAAAGTAACTGTTACCAGTAATGCTATGGCCAATAAAAAGTACACATAAGTTTGCTATTTTTCATTCTCAAAAGAGTCATAAAAAAATAAGAGCTTAACTCATTGTTGGTTTGTTGACTTTTTTCTCCACAGATTATATTATAGATTTTTTTTATGTCCCCCAATCACACCTAATAGGCTAGTCTGATGTTGGCTGCTTTCCCAAGCTTATCTAATTAAGATAATTCTGTCTCTGTCATAGGTCTCACTCAAGCAAACATTTGTTTCTTACTCAGAGATTACTTCTACCCATCCGAATTTCAAATCAATCATATGCTGCATCACTTCTGTTTCAACACTCTACTTTCACATCAAATTTGCAAACCAGATCCTCCAGTTCATTTAATTTTACCTTCCTATTCTTTCCTATGCTCTTGGTGTGATACATCATTTTCTTGACACCAGAGAATGAAGTTTCAAAGTCCTCCCACCTTTACAAGTGAAGGTACTGCACTGAGGAAGGATAAGTAATGGAGGGAACGGAATAAAATAGTGAAGCCTCTTTCTGCAGCAGACCTTAGTGCTTCTGTCCCAGCGGAAGGCAAATGGGGTAAACAGGTAGTTAAATGAGTTTTCATTTCCAACATAATACAAAAAAACAATCTGTACTCCTCCAGAGATGTGTTTCTCTATACTCACAGTAGAAACTAGAGAATCATAAGGGTGAAGATTATGATGACAAGAAAGTGATTAGATTTCTTATATGCTATACCTTTGTTACAAAATAATTATGTATCTCTCATTGTTTCAGAAAGAAAATAATTGTAACTGTAATATAAAAATCTATGGTCTTTAAATGGCCTGATTTTCAGATGCTTATTTGAAAGGTTTGTAATATCTATGTTTGAAAATACTGTACTGTTGATATACTCAATAGCACTAATACAAAACCACTTTATGCTTATCCAAACAATTTTTTTTTTTAATCACAAATAAATGTTGACCTGATAAACTATTTTACTTTGAAATCTTTCATATATTTCATGATGACATTGGAGAACACTCAACAGGAAAAGAAAATAAGCTCCTTTCTCTGTTTTGGTTACAGGAATCTTGCTCTTATGGACAGGTCCAACTCACAGTATTACACACTGGGTTTCATGAGTAACTTGAATTTCTACTTACATTTTAAGAGAAGCAGGTTTCATTATTGAACTCAGCAAATACTGGAAAGCATGCATGAAGCTAAAATAGTTTCGTTTTGGACACCTCTTTTCTGTCTTGGATTGTATTGTCTGCTTCCATATTTTATATATCAAATCTACAATAAATAAAAAATAAACTCTGCCACCAAAATCTTAAAATTCCACTCCTCTTCACAGTTTGCAAACTTTTCAGCACAGCTCTTCCTAATTGTAAACTCAAACACCAGATATGACACAAAATATTGATGGAAATGAAAACTCCAGGAACTTAACAGAAAAACAAATATTGAAATGAAAGATGTATGAATGTAAGAGATTTTTTGAAGTTCTTAATGTTAGAAAGTAACTGCATCCAAACTTCCTGTTGTACTCCAAACTGTTCATCTAAGAGCAGCTCAGCTGCTGCCCACAGCTTGCAGGCTAAAACTACAATTAAATTAATTTAAATGACACCTATCCACAAATTCTTTTTCAGTTTTACATCATTTGTGAAGATCAACCTTGGAAAATATTATCAAAATGTGAGGGTCCCTGTAGAGCAGGAGGAGAAAGGAGCCTTTTTCTTTTTTTCTTTTTTTTTTTTTTTTTTTTTCCCATAGAGGAAAAATCAGGTTTTAGAGTAAATAGTAGTTTTCTAATAGAAATATAACTCACAGATTCACAATGGTCTCATAAACGGCTGGGTTTATGCATCCTGAAGATTCAGACAGCAGTAATTGCTAGACAAAATGAGAAGAGAGAACTCACAGAGAAATCTCTATCTAATTAGATGGAAAATGTGCCCTTTTAACAGAAATCCACTCTCTCATAGGAAAAGATTGAGTATTCCTTTGTAAAGAGAGAGCCAAAGGATAGTATCATTATTGTCATATAAACCCAATCCCACTAACATGCTGTTAACTGTAACTCATTCTGTTTCAGCAGCATCCTGTAGAAAATGGTACAGTGTTCTAACGTACAAAACTATATTCACATATTGTCTCTTTTTTGAAACTTCCTGTTAAGTGCCATATATTTTTAAGATTCACTTTTGTATGCAGTTTTCCATTTCCAAATGGATTGTGAAGTCCATGAAACATAAATTTGCATATGAAGGATCTCTACTTAGAAGGAAATACTGTTTGCTTCATATTGGCTTAAGTAAAACCTAGTGTACTACATTGTTCTTACAGTTTATTACTCTAGAAAGGAAACATCACTAAGATGTATGGGAGACTAGGTACCACACAGAATTTATGTATTCTCTGATGTCAAGAAATTAAAAAAAATATGTCTAAAAGAAATGAAAACAAAATTGATTATTTTCTCCACCCTCATTTTGTTAGTGAAATCTGAAAATCTTTAATTAGCCAATTAATTACTTGGAAATTCACACATGTGTACATCTATTATAAAAATGTTGTCGAAACACCAAAATTAGAGAAAAAGTAGGTAGGGTCTACTCATAGAAGTAAGGGCATACACAAATTGCTACTGCCATCTATTGGTTAGCTGCGATGCACAAGTTTGTTTGAATTTGCATAAGAGGTTAAATAATTAAACATAATAGTCATGACATCCTACCAGTAGTGACACTTGAAAAGAAACTTATATTACTGAAATCACTTAGAAGATACGAGTTCTGGAAGAATATCTTCAGTGGGAGATGTGGGTATGTTTGGAGATGTTCCTGTCTATTTTTAACATTTGAGAGTATAGTTTGTTTTTTAATTAACTTAATAAATTGCCTGGAGCTAGCAATCTCTAATCATGCCAGATAACACTTTTTGCACTATCTAATAAAGAACTTCAGTGCCTAAAAGCTCTTCACAGTAACACAAAGTTTCTGTCCTTTAAAGAGCAACCCAAGTCTATGCTTCAGTTACGTGGTTTGAGCACACTGACAGAGGTGAATAAATTCTGACTCAAATTCAGCAAAGCAACACCTTTGAGCATGAAGCTCCTTAAATATAGTAGTTAGCTGCCTAGGCTAGGCACTGGATTGTATTTGAAATTTGGACGTGATGCATTGAGGTCAGTGTTATAGAGGAAGGGCTTCCATCTCAATTGGGATCTACAACTTGAAGGCCTCGCTTAAATATTCAAACACTATCAATAGAGTGATTCTGGCAACTTTTCAATGACAGCCCAAATGATTTACATGTGCAGAGAGCAAGAAGGTCAGGTTCATTTCCTGGCTTGGCTGGGAGCTATCCTCCCAAAAGACTGTTTTTTTCCACTGAGTATGCTTGATTCTGAGAGCAAGAGAAGGGTGTTCAGCTATGGCTCTCACTGTAGATGAAAGACAATATACCAGGATTGGGGAACTCAAGAAATGTCATGTGTAGGACATGAGCCTTTGGCTACTAGATGAGACCATTTGCTTGCATATTTCTTTATAAGAGTCCTGTCTTTTGCAAGGAACAGCCTCATTAATGGGGCTTCCCAATGAATGCACCCATCTTCCCTATTCTGGGCAAGTGCTCTCACCAGAAATGTATTTAAAGGCAAACTCAGTAATAATAATGAACACCAGCATATGTTAGAGGAAAGTGGAGTCTGTGAGAACAGCTCCTTGCCAAATATAATGTTATCCATACATGTAAGGTGTGTGATGACAGAACATCCAGTCTAGGACACTTGGAAATTAGGGACCTAATTCTCACAGTAAATACTTAAATGCTTTCTTCATAATAGAGATTAACCCTTGACTAATCATTCTGAGGGTGCTCCCTGTGTTGCAGTTTTCAAATGTATGTAAATACAGTCCAGGGTTATTAAATTTTCTTTTCAGGAAGTAATATAGAATTCACAGCAAATAGATGGTGAAAAAAATAATAATTTTCAATAATCACTGGCATTGTATTCTAGTTATTCCATTTTCATTTTTATGCCTGGTTCTATTTTTAAATAATGTAAAATTTTTTTTAAGGCAGAAATCTCTGCTTTGGAACCAGCCACCATAAACAATGGCTAGTTGATTAAAACAATGGATTAATGTTGTGTTTTGAAACAAATGAAAAAATGAGCAATGCTTCATACCAGTGAAACAGACTCATTCAGGAAGTAGTTATCTACAGTTTATATGCATTCTCTTTCTTAAAATACAAAACACTTCTCCTTTTAAACAGATACAGAAAAAATGTTTCGCCTGGATTTTAGCCTGTGAGTAGGGATTAAAATAGTTTGCTAGTGTCATGTCTCTGACACATGTCACTTCTGCATTCTCCTAGTCCCTCTCTGTGACCAGATAATTTTCTTATCTTCATACATGCTTCTTTCCAGTTCTCAGAGAATGGGTAGGTGGCAAAGTCATACCTTCCCCATGTACTCCATTAACACTTGCTCTAAACATATTCATTCTTCAAATTATAGCCACGCCTCACCAACATCAAAGTCCTCTCCTGACCTTGGTTCCACCTCTGCAGTCAACATAGATCCCAGTCAATCTGGTGATTAAATCAAAATATGCTTCTACAAAAGTGAGGACAATATAACCCCATTCTCAGTAGATGTGTAAAATTACATAGGGAAAGCAAAGCAGTTGCTTTAGGGACAATTTTCCCCAAGCAACTCCCTGTCGTGGGACAAGGTAAACTCCACAGGCTGTGCGGAACAACCATATTCTCTATACCTGTGTGTCCATTTTTTACTCTTTGCTGAGATATGATAGAATCCTTGGTTTTAGGGAGGTAGTTAGGGGGCTACAAGGCTATACTATAGTCCCTCTGCCTCACTCCTGTCCTTTATCTCATTGCTAGGATAAATAGCTATTTAGATGGATTTTCTCCCCAGCAAAAAATGCTTTAGATGTGAAAAAAGGAAAAGGTTGGATGTGCAAAATTGAGGGCCATGACAAGGACTGCTGAGGCAGTGCATGCAGTTCCTGGGAGGCTGTTGTCTGCAGAGGCTGCTTTGCCACTTCTACAAATTTTGACATCAAAATCCCATCATGCTGTTGCCCTAGGCAATTTCTTGCTTTGCCTAAGGACATCCCTGGTGCCTAACAGCCAGACTGGCACTGTTCCCATTTCTGACACCTCTGTTGAATCCTAACATCAGCATCACTTTGAAATTGTTCAGAAATTATTATCAGGAAATGCTGTAGTGACCGAGTCTCTTCTCACCTAAAAATATGACTTACAAAAGGCATTAGCTTTAGTTGTTTTGGAAAATTTGCATTCATTCCATCTGGTTAATTTATGTTAACTGAATCTGACCAAAAATTCTGCTTACTGTAATCAAATATTTAATTTTTTCAAGTTTAGGAAAATATCAAAGATTTCCTCCTGGCCTTCATATTGCTATTGTTTGGTGAAGGTAGTATTTGCAAGACTGTAGAATGCATATTTGGTTGGCTGTACTTCTGAAATGTGTGAAGTCAGGAATGTAATGGTTTTAATAATGAACAAACAAATTATTGAGCACAGAAGAAAATGTAGAAGAAACAGAGAAAAAATGATGCATTTCAAGCTCTTGATACACATTGTCTCTGTCATTATTTTTTTTTTGAGTCTCCAGTTTTCTCTTGTGTCTACTAAAGTAGTCTACTCCTAAAGTATTTTTTGAAGTACTTCACTGTGTGTGAGAGCAATAGTTACAATCTGTATCACGGAAATTGTCCAAGCCATTTAGCACTTTTTGTTCTTGTCAGACTGAAGAGAAGAGAAGATGAAAGATTTTATCATCCCATGAATGATATTAAATATTAATATTGGCACCCCCACTGAAATGAAAGCCACATGGCAAAAATAATTTCTTACTGTCAAACATTTGTGCTAACATTCCGTTTTGCTGGCGTGGGACTAGTAATGTAAGCACAGGTACAACAGGGAGGTTCCTTGAGTGATTTGTTGCCTCATAACATTGTGCACTCTGGGATTTTCTGTCTCAGAGGGCATGCTTCAGCTGCAGAGAAAGGGGCAGCTGTAACACTGTAAGTATATCAAAGTGAGCTTTAACCTAGCTCCGTCTGGTATCGAATGCAGAGTGGAAATGTGTTGAAGCACAGGGTTTGGTACAGAAAAAAATTTCAGACTGAGTTGAACTTCCTGCCACAAGAGCTAGGCTGATTCTGGCAATTTAATCCTTGCTCATGTTTCTTTTGACTGCGGTGCAGTCATGCTGACATATCTTTATTCCTTACAAAAGTCCTTATTCTCATAAATTGTTCCCTGTTAAACTGCATCATGGGATGAAAGTTTCACAGCCAGTGTTTTAGTTAGTTGATCATTTTGATTATCCAGGTTTTAACCTGAGGGTTTTTGTAATAAAAAATTGGTCTGGGAGGTGAGTTTCTTACTTCTGCAATGAGATGGCTAAATGACATGTCAATTAGTTTAATTAGTGCTTGTCCAATTGTAATACTGCAACATTACACAACAAGGTGCCTGGAAACTCACAATTAAAGAAATGGTTTTATTCCCTTATTTTTAATTTATCTCCTAAAGTATTTTAAAGCAAGCTGCTATACTTTCTACAACTGATTTATTTTTTTTTAATATTAAAAAAAAAAGTATGGTATATAAGTAACCCATTTTAAAGAAGAAATCGAACAGAGTGACTGGAAGGATGAAACAGAATTTCTGTCCTCATTTATTTGCTTATGGCAAAATTCCCAGAGCTCATTCCATACAGGTGTTTATTGTGTACAGCCTATAGAGTACAAATAGGAAACTGCAACTTAAGAAAAATGAGTGTCAGGATATTAGAAATTAAACTAAAGCTCCTGGTGGGTGCAATATAAATCAAAACAAGCATGCTGATTTCTTCTATTTAAATAAAACTGACAATCAAAAGAAAATGAAGACAATGCCAATTGATATGCTGAATAAGCAAGTGAAAAGTTATAAGTCCCTGGTGGATTTTCTGCCTTTTTTTCTCAATTTATATTGCTACGCAGTATACTGCAGAAAAGGTGACCAAATTATTATTTTTTTAAAGTAGTAGCCAGGATACATAGCAATGTGAACTCATTTTTCTAGCTGACAATTTACTGCATTCCTGAGCTACAACCCCCTTTTTTTAATTTCAGTTTCCTAGCTACTTTGGAGCAAAGATTGTGAATTTTTGTTTCCATTTATGCAGCTATTTCTTGAGGTAGACATACAAGGTAGGCAAAGTAGAGATTTAAGTTACTAGACCCATATTAATTTGTTTCTTAGCCAAATAAACATACCACACCACTCCATTAAATTCTTGCAGCATATCTTTATTTTCTGTAAAAAAAACCCCATCAGAACACTACCATAAAAACTTTGTTCAGATATTTTCCTAAGGATGCAATGTGTCAATCCATTATAGCAGTGAGAAGATTACAGAGATGTGAAATATTCAAGAATTTTCTGAAGACAAGTGAAATTCAGCGATTTGTTAAAGTATGTCACGGTGGAAGCGTATTGCACAGCCCCTGCACAGTAAATATACAGTGATTAGAAAGCAAATATTTTTTGTTTGTTGTAATACTATGTTATGCATGAATTGAGCTGACTTATGAAAAGCTTCCTAATAACTATTTGTACCTGGAGGTAGAGTAGAAAGCAAAAGTAGCTGATATGCAGGAAGCTGAATTAATTCAAGAATATTTCCATTTAGATGGAAAACAGATGTAACTGTCAATATGTAAATAGCTCAGGTACTTTTTTATTCCTGTATTAAGGTCAAAGCCTACATAAATTATACTTATATTTGCATGAAAATTGAAAAAAAAAGAGTAGATTATTTACAAATTTCTGATTTTTTTTCCCTTAGGAACTTCTTTTGTCACTCTTTCTTTCCTCTTTTCTCCAAATCAATTCTTAATCAATACAGTGAAAATCTTCAAACTATCAATATGAATCGAATATAAACTGTTTACTTAGACTTATAATGACATAATAACATTTATTTTAAAATAAACAAACAAAAAGTAATCTAGAGAGATCAGAAACTTAAAATAAGGACCAATATTGGCCTTTTATCCTTCATCTTTATTCACAACTTTTGGTAATTAATTCTGATTCTGACTTGTAACTATGAAAATTAGTGGGTATAGATTTTGGTCCTTGCTGATTCCTATGAATGAGCCTTTTAGTAAGCATTAAAAAGAAGAAAAAAAACTTAAAATTATGTTTTGTGTTTTCAAAACATTGTGGAGCTGATTTGATACTTGTATTTTCTGGTTTGTTCAGCTAAAGTGACGCAAGTTAACTATTACTGATTGCATTCAGTTTGCATTGCATTTTTGGCAGCCGGGGAGCTACAGGGGTGGCTACTGTAAGCTACTAGAAGCTTCCTCTGTGTCCAAGAGACCAAATATCAGCTGGTTTTAAGATGGATCCAGTGCTGGACAAGGCTGTGTCCATCGGTGATAGTGACAGTGCCTCTGTGATAACATACATAAAAAGGTGGAGAAAATCCTGTGCAGTCAGAAGAGAGGTGTGATAAAATGGGAACTAATCAACTCTGCAGACACCAAGGTCAGTGAAGGAGTAAAAGGAGATGCTCTAGGCACTAGAGCAGAGATTTCACTGCAGTCCATGTCAAAGACGGCAGTGAGATAGGCTGTCTCCCACATTGAAGAAGGTTTGCTGGGAGGACTTGTGATTGATCTCATGGGCGACCCATGCTGGAGCAATTAATGAAGGACTCCAGCCTGTGGGAAGGACTCAAGGAATTCATGAAAGAGTGTCTCCCATTGGAGAAATCCCACAGGGAAGCAAGAGTGTGAGAAGTCCTCCCCCTGAGGAAGGAGTGGCAAAGAAAATGTGTGATGAACTGATGACAATCCCTATCTCTGATCCCCACTGTGCCACTGCAGAGGACAAGGTAGGGAAAATCAGAACTGAAGTTGAGACCAGGAAGAATGGAGGAGTGGGGGGAAAGGCGTCATAAAATTCAATTTTATTTCTCATTTTCCTAATCTGATTTGATTAGTAATAATTTTAATTAATTTTCCCTAAATGGAGTCTTTTTTGCCTGTGACTGTAATTGCTGAATTATCTCTTCCTGTCATTTTCTTGAACCACAAGCCTTTGATTATATTTTCCCTCCCTGTCCAGCTGAGTAGAGGAGTGGTAGAGCAGCTGTGGTGGGCACCAGGAGTCCAGTCAGGGTCAACCCACCACCATTATTCCAGTGGCATGTGGCTACTCATTCTGTGCTGGCTGACTTATAGGCAAAAATGGTTTTTTGGAAATGTGGCACCAAAGTTTCTCCATTCTCCTAGCCATTTTCCATTTTCCATGCCATTTTCATTGCCCACCACATCATGTTTTCAGAAGTACAGTCAACCTGTCTACCTATCCATTTCCAGCCACAAATTTCCCTGACACCATGCAAGCATTTAGGGATGCTTAAAATGGGATATATTCTGTCTATATCTCCTAATGTACTGTATCTCCTAACGTACTAAGATAATGGTTTATCCACTTTGATGAGTGCTGAAACAGTGACTGTTTTCTATTATACTTTCAAGACTTTTGGTGCTAGCAAGTGATGAATAATGAAAGAATCTTTCCTTCAGTAATAGCATTATATAACAAAATCACTTGATAAAGCAATGAGTTTCAGAAGGTGAGTGGTGCTTTTAGATTTAAAACTAAAGCTCCAGACATGAATACCTCAAGTACATAAATACTTCACTGCTCTGACAGGAGAGAGTGGCTCGTAATTGACTGCTTTAGTAAGACTCACTATTGAAAGATCATTACGTAAGCAGGAAGAGTCATTTGGAGTAAGTCTGTAATCACAGAATAAGAGTTTCTAACGAGATGGTTGCTGGAGTGTTAATAACAAAGATGAGAAGCTGGCAGTTCTTCCAAGCATGCAAATCACTGAAAGTTTCACATGTGCATGGAAGTTGCAGAACCACCTGAGAGAAACCTATTATGGAATTTTCTATAGGCTTGGGACTGCACTGAATTTCTGGATTGTAAATAATGTTTCAATTGCACTTCAATAATAAAACTGTTGAAATAAATAAAGATTAATATTCTTGGAAAAATCTACATTGATGTGGAGGTTTTGATTGTTTGTTTTGTTTTTCTCTGTTCTTTTCCCCTCTTATTTCATTCTATGGAGAAAATGAAAAGGGTTTTGACTGATTTTTTTTATAGAACTTTCAGGAAAAAAGTTTTATCCTTGGAGCAAACTGCTGAATAATTTGAATATAAAACCAATACGATACCTGCATTTGAATTGCTAATGATAACAAAATTTTCTATTCATGATGCTACTGCTGCTGCTCATTCCTGCTAGGCCAGATGTCTGTTATCCATTCTTCTGCAAACAAATAAAACTGCTATCTTTTAGGAAGATCTTTTTCATTTTGTACTACAATGGTTTTTAACATCCAAGGCCAAACTCACATCTGGTATAAGCTCTGCTGAATACAATAGGTTTTACACTAGGAATGATTTTGACTTGTAACACAAATGTTCTTTAATATGATCAGGTTTGACTGTACAGTTAGCCTGTTTTGGTTTGGTTTAACCACTGCTGCATAGTTATAGATATAATGGCAAAGGTGATGTGAATCAATGTGTTGGGTTTGAGTCCATCTTTCCCCCTTCCCTGCCATTTATGTTGTTCTGCTCTGAACTGGAATCCTTGTCAGCAGTAGCATTGTATTGAATTGCTGTAACTGTACTTTTAAACTATCTTGTGTCTGTCTACCTTAGATTTCTTCGACAGTGTCTGTCACGTCACATCTGGATTGTTAGTTTGAAAAATAGGATTACACATTTTTTACTGCTAAATGGAGTACACATAAGGTGTTATAGTGATAATAAAAGCATATAATTGTGGTTATAGATATTTCATCCAGAGATCTCACAAAATGTTGAAAACCCTAGTTTTATTAAGCCAAGAATTTGTATTCCATTACAATATTATTTTACTCAATAATGGAAAAATCTACAGGTCTGTGGATTTAAGTTACTCATCCAAGACTTCACAGTACATCAGTAGCATACTAAAGAAAAAATTCTCTGTCTCGTTGTAGTTCTTGCAAAATAGAACATAGCAAAATATTAATTATAAAGATATTAGGATTTCACATCAGAGTTTAAGAGTGACTTTTCTGCCTTTGTTTAATACAAACTGTCAGCTGAATGTAGTAACCATGACATGGTGGGATATCCAAGTGTTTTGGCATACCAAAAGCATAGTTGTTTTTTACACAGTAAAAAACAAAGTAAACTAATTCCTGTGTTGAAAGAAGGTATAATACAGAGAGTCTTTCAAAAGTAATGCAAAATGATGTGATTCTAAAATTCTCCTCAAAGTTTTTCTGTTGCTGTTAGTGGGTTACACCGACATTTTGATCATTCACTACAGGAAGAAACCCAACCTAAATTTCGGTCTTGTGGTAAGCCTTATCTAACATGAAGGGGGAAAAAAAATAATTTTGATTAGGTAATTCTGTGTCAATTATTTCTAATTAAAAGGAATTGCTCTTTCCCAAAT
Source organism: Dryobates pubescens (assembly GCF_014839835.1). Taxonomy (NCBI): domain Eukaryota; kingdom Metazoa; phylum Chordata; class Aves; order Piciformes; family Picidae; genus Dryobates; species Dryobates pubescens. The sequence continues at coordinate 32,542,264 of NC_071616.1, forward strand.
GAATAGCTTTTTGTTTACATGCCTCTGAACTTTAACAGAACTAATTATCAACTTGAGAACTTGTTTATAAACAGAGGTCAGGTGCCATCTCAAATTGCTTGTTACATTTTATACTCTTATCATAATTTAATTTAGAATGAGTGAACTTTGAAAAAAATTAGACTACATTCATAACCAAAACTCTGGTTACTGATCTACATTATCTTTCCATCTGCATTTCTGAAAATTGTCTTAATCATGATATATCTGCTATTTTACCATTTGTAATAGATTAAAGAGAAAACTACTATATCCATGAATTTTCAGGAGCAAATGAAAAGACAGACCAAATTTCTGCTAAAGAAATTAATTCTGGAGAAAAACACCCACACCAACCAACCAACCAACCAAAAAAACTTAAAAGAACCCAAACATAGAAACAAACAAACAAACAGACCTCAAATAAACCCCAAACAATTAATTGCAGTAAATATCCCTACTCTACTACCAGTTTTTCTAATGGGTGTTTTTGTATAGAAATGCCTCTCATGAACTGTTTCAAAAAATTCCAAATCTGGAGCTGTTGTGTCCTTGCATAACCATACAATGTGTATGTGGAAAAAGAAGCTCAGTGTCAGATAAATTTTCTCAACAACACTTTGCTTTTATTTCAGGACATATCTGGAGATGACTGATGGGTTAAGGATCCCAATGCATGTACGCTAGATGTGCATGCTGGAACAAAATAAACCCAACACCTATAATCTATCCTGCACTTGTAGAGTGACTTTATATTACATGCACTGTGACATCAAATATACCATAGCTGTTCTGCCTAAAGCCTTGCAGTCTCAGGAGCCTTGTGAAGCTGCACTCACAGATGCAGAATGTTTTTCAAATATGACACAAATATGTGGTTGCATAGGAATTCTTAATAAACAGTTCTTCAGAAAATCCAGTAGTTGAACTTAAAACTTTTGGGCTGCTATTAAATTCCATAACCATAGGACTGTCAGGGACAAAACTGAATTATTTTGCTTAGGAATGGTGTGTATATACTGAAACTTTGAACACAAATTTTGTGTCTGGAGAATGCTCTTTTTTTTCTTCCAAATTACGGAAATACTATGATAGCTTAACCCATGTAGCTTTTGTATTTGCTGTTTTTCACCATGAATGTACATGGGTGTGATTCTACTGGTACTATTCAGTTCTGAAATTTAGCATGCTATTCTTTTCCTGTTCCCTGTATATGAAATTCAATTTGCCATTTAGGATAGATGCTATGCTGTGTATTTTTTTTTTTTTTCTGATATGATCCAGGGATTAAAATGATCTTCAAATTTAATTTCAGTTACAAGATAAATGGACTTTGAGCCTAGTTCCTTAGACTGCTTCCCTAAGCCATTGCTCCTCTTACCTCCCTTCAGCAGGAATAAATATTTCTCTAAAATAAGCTCTTTCTGTTAAATGTCTGTGGCAGTCTGCTTGGCAGCTGTAGTCATTATTTGGGTCACTGTGTTGGAATTTGAGCATATATGTATATATTCTATATCACCTCTGACACTATTATGTCATGAATTGAATGCACAAGTGAATAGATGGTGATGGTGATTTATTCTGATAAAAGAGACAGAAGGACCTGAAGGTAATTCTTTACACTAAGGACACAATATATAATTAAGAACATTTATGAGCTTAGGACCTTTTCCTACACTGCTTTCTGTATTTTCTCAAAACTCTGCCCTTAATGACCTCTCTCCTAACTGAAAAAATGGAAAGTCCCCATAGATGTTGGTTAAACTAACTCACCAGTGCAGAAGATATATAGACAGTGAATAACAGAAAGTGGAATTATTGTGTGATAGTCTCAGCTGGTATAAATTGATGTTGCTACAATGATTTACACCATCAGAGAAGTTGGATCATTATGATTTATCAATCTATTTTTATGAAGGAATATCAAAATATGAATAATACAACTTAAAAATCCAAGTTCTCATTCAGAATTTTATGGAACTTGCATACAGTATGGTATAGCTTACATGGACTATAAACAAGGAAAACTGGTGAATGTTAAAGCTAGTAGACCTAAAAGCACACTGTCTCAATACAGTGATTTTATAAAGTACATTAACTATCTTTTCAACTTTCTAGGCAGTAAGGGCCAATATAATTTTACATGGACAAAATAAGAACTATTAAAGGAATAGGTGCTACACTAGAAGCCTCCTAAAATGTGGAAAAGTGAAAACGGTGGCATGATGAAATCATAAGGATTTAGAGATGAAGTTCATTAAGACCAATAGAAAATTCTACTATGAAGTGTATTATGAATAAACACTTATGTGGTGGGTTGAAGATTCCCCTCCCAACATTAAATCTGCCAGACCAGCTTAGCTGGAAGCAAATGGACCTGTATTTACAAGCAAAACTATAATCTACAATGAAATGCAATGAATATGTGCAAAATATACAATATTTACAGGTATTTACAATTAATAAACAGCACAAGAACACCCTTGGCCAAAGACCAGGGGAGCTGCAACAGCTTCTCCCACTCCTGCTCCTCTTCATTACTCCTCTGTACACAAAAAGGGACAAGAAAAAGAAAGGCCAGAGAACTTCCTGTTAATACCAGTCACAACAAAGCAGTGCAGTCAAGGTGAAGCAGAAGCAAGTTAGTCTCTCTCAGAGCGAAGAAGAAAAAGGAGAGAGATTGTTTTGCACAGCTAGTCTAACTCTGTTATCTCTTCCAACAGAGCTGTTTAGAACTATCATTATTTTCCTTTTTACACCCAGTGGTGATTTATTTACATTTTACCACTTTCTGTTCAAGACCTGTGAAAAATTTTTGAAGGCATAGCCTAAAACTACCACACAATTATTTTTATGTATTCTTTCCTTCATGACAGAAATTTTATCTTTATACCTAGGACTACTTGATGTTTAAACAATCTAAGATTAATTTATGTCTACCAGATCATACTGGTAGCATTGTCAAAACAATTGTTGATCTTGCACAGATTTAGTGGAAAATCACAGTGAAGGTCACACACACTCATATATTATTTGGATTCCTGTTACACCAGCTGTGTGTATGTAGTTTTTGACAGTAGATTAAGGGTGAGTAAAACTTCTCTGGGAAGAATTACAAAATGCAAAAATCACTTTGCACAATGAAACCTCCAAGAGGAAACTTCTGAGATAGAGAATACAATGCTTAGACATCAACATTACCTGGTTTAGTAGAGGGGATCTCCTCTAAGCCAAACAACTCTATAAATTGAGAAAATTACAGATGGTAAAACCCACTTCTCAGATTCTTTGAGATTTCAGGTTAGATGCAATTTGCCATTTCTTTTTTTTTTTTTCAAAAAATTTCCAAAAAAACCCCCCCAAATTATTTTTTAAAAAGTTCTCACTAATAATAGTATTTACTTGCCCACATCACATTTGAGCTGCTTTTAATAATTCAACAACTGTATCTCTGACTTTTTGAAATTCTGATGACTCCTCCTTCAGATGTAGATTTCCTTAGCACTATACTAGGGACTAGAAAATAAAAAAAAAATATTCAGAGCTAAAAACCCAAACCCATTGTTTTCTTGAAAGGGAATAGTTAGAAGAAAACCTAAATACAACAATCAAGACTCTAAGTTTGTGTTTATTAAAGAAAAAAAGAAGATATTATACCTTCACAAACAATTTTTAATTCATCAGACTGGATGTGTTTATTAGTTTGGGAAAGATACATACAAAAGGGAGTTGTCCTTCTTTGGCTTTTCATAACTTATCACTGAACTTAGGTGAACTGCACTGGGGGTGAAAGGACTGAAAAGAGTTCCTTCAGGGCCTCATTTGATGAAAGGCAGGAGATTGTGATCAAGAGCATATGGGATTGATGTTGGAGGAGAACTTGACATTTTTATGGAATAATGATGATTAGTAAAACCGGGCTTTTCAAAATTGTCTATGAACAGCTCTGAAACTAAGACTTCTTGGTGTTCACAGATTTATAAGCTATGGACAGAAAAAGAGCAGAAACTTTCATTGCTAAGGTATCTCATTTTGAGAAAACTTTGCCATGTAGCTGGAAAACCTACTCATCCTGAGAGCTGAAGTGAAATAAATTTCTCGGTCATTTTGATTTTTGCATTGTTCTCTGGAGAATGTCACAGCTCAAGACATCCTGCATTGGAAGAACTAGCAACTACAACAGCAAAACAATATCTGTTAATTTATCCAGACAACACAAGAAACAGAAAACAATTGTAGGAATAGAATTTCTACTCTTTCAGTGTTAAAGAAAATTAATTACACTAACATAGCATATATTTCAAAATTTCTGTTAGTCTGTCTCCATTTTTAAGTGCTGAAGCAGCACATCTAAGAAGAGACATTTAATGCTATGAAGTGAGACTTCAATCATGTAGTGTCACTGCTTTGGTCATTTCCTTTGAATATTGCTTCCTTATTTACAAGGAAATATTAGAGTCTATTCCAAAACATCTCTTTCACTATCTTAGCATGTTAAATTCTATCACCCATGTTCTATAGTGTTGACATTGATATCTGACAGGAAAAGGAAGATGGATCACACTGCAGAATCTATATTTATGTAAATATTAAAGAACCAAAGCGTGCTTTTTTGTTTTGCATGATGATGTTTATTTTGTAACACATTAATTTATGGAGAATTTTGGGACCCTGAAGTCTGGTGTACTGTTTACTAGGTACTTGAAAGTTCTTTTTCACCATGGTTTAGCTGTGTCCTGTGTGTTTAATGTCTTTTTCATTCCATTTCACATAACAAGTAAGAAAGTGTTCTTGTGTACATTTTAGCAACAAGAAGCAACAGTATTATATATATATATTATATATACCCCAGTTGTGATGCAGTGTCCAGTTTATTCATAGCTGTCTATGACTATGCTACACTACTTGAGCTCTGTATACATTGAATGAGTAGAAAAAATGCTAGAAAATATAGAATTCAGGATTCTAAAAGGTGACAAATGCAAACCAGCAAAAATGAAACATAGGGGAAGGATTTGGGTAGACATTTTAACATTCCATTTCTGTTTGGTCCAAATGTTTTCCTTTACAGAGAGTTCTAATGTGTCTTGGAAATCAGAAACAAGAAAAATAATGGAAGTATACTTCTAGAGTGTTCCCACAGCAATTAAGTCTAGGATATTCTGTTTCCTGAATTTGGATGTGTTAACTTTTCTCAGAGACAAGACATTCTCATTTCTAATCTATGGTTTTTATTTTCTCTCCCAAATCTATGCCTTTTAGTTCTTTTCCAACTTCACCTGTTTGAATGTTTTGCAAGACAACTGCAGGAGGACAGTGTCCCTTGGACTTGTAACTTTCTTTCATAAAACCTATGGAACCATTCTTTCTCACACTGGTAAAAAAAAATAAAATATATGTATATACTGAATCATAAAGAATAAAATCCATTGAAACTTGTTTTATTGCAAGGCTTTTATAATATGTCTTTTATAATAAATCTTGCCCTATCCTCATCCTGAATCTTGATGCATGGTTTTGTTCTTTAGGCTGATTGCAACTGCACTGAATAACACAACCAGTCCTCTACTCCTTACCATTTCCAAATTTGAACTAAATGAAAAGACAGAAAATATGGACAACTGATCTGAGTTGTGTAGCAAAAGAGAATAAAGTAATCTACAGTACAAATGTTGTAATAACATGCTGCTGATGCTCTCCCTTTCTGTCATTGCAGTCCGTCCTTGTCACTGTCTTAGCAAATAGTAGTTAATGTTTCTTACATCCCCTGTAGTTTTAAGCCAGCTTCTCATTCCCAATCTTTTATTTCTCTGATACTACTTAACTGTGTTGACTTTATGTTAATATTAAAAATAATTTGTACATGGAAGTCCACATAGTGTGTTTTCATATGTCTGAAAACATACAGATTTCTTATTTTGATTCTCAAATTCAGATAAAACATTTGGGAATTGATCTGTAGTAAGTTTTTGGGAAGCAGCTTGTTCTGAGACAATGTGTAGGCAGAAATGAAGAAGGGAAATATATAAATAGATGATTTGCTTCTATTAGTATTTCCAGATCAAGTCTTAGCCTATTGCAACTACCAAAATAACATTTAACAAGACAAGAGATAATCTGCTTGTGGCATAAGAATCCAACACTAATAGTTTATGTTTCACCTTTTTTCCAGTCAGCTTTGAAGAAACTTTCAGGAGTATCTCAAAAAAAATTCAAACTCTGTTTTTCTAAAAATGATTTACCATCTGTTCACAGACAGCTGAAGAACAGCTATATTATTTCTATATATTTAACAGCCTGACCTTTTCAGATTAATGTCAGGGATATTGGCATAAAGTTTTGACAGGATAGTGAAGATATCAGTACTCAGAGGCAACGTTGTATGCGTGTGCTTTCCAGTACCATGCACAATCAAACATGTGAGGAATGTATACAAGAAAAAGGAATTTTCCCTTATTTATCCTAATGAAACAGAGCTAGTCTGGCTTTTGCTTTTTTAAACAGAATGTTGTTAAAGTCTTAAAAGAGTGTAAAAAAAAGCTGTATAAAAATAAATAAATCATGCATGTAATCTTTAAAAATGTGTATGTGGGGAAAGAGTATTTCATAGTACTGTCAAGAAACAACAAACTATTCTAGATATAGTTTTAAAACAATTCAGATGCAAAAAATTCACACCTTCAAAAAAGAGAAAAAATCCTAGCAACATCATATACTGTTTGCTATCCATTGTATTGTAAAGAATGAGTGTTGATAACTTTTCTTTTATTTTCTCTTCTTTCTTTTCTTTTCTTTTCTTTTCTTTTCTTTTCTTTTCTTTTCTTTTCTTTTCTTTTCTTTTCTTTTCTTTTCTTTTCTTTTCTTTTCTTTCAATAGCAGGGAACCCTTAAATTCATCTACTCTTAAAATTTGCTCAGATCACAAATGCAAGGAAAGTAGATTTTCTGTTCTATGTTCTGCATAGTCATTTGCATAATACAGGGCTCAATTTTCACCTGCCTGACACTGTACATAGTATGCAAGCACATGCTATACTCATAATAGAGTTTTCAGAAGGGTAGTCATGATTGCCCATGAGAAACATGTAAATTCCATAAATTAGACCTTTACAAAAATTCCTCACTTTATACTTGAAAGGCTGAAAGAACTCATCTCCTGATCTTAAATTTCATATATGGTCAATTATTTCAGGTTCCTTTTTTTTTTTTCTTTAAGTCTTTATAAATAATATTGGATTTTGTGAAAATTAAGGTAATTTAAGGTAATTTTACAAGCTAGGCTTAAAAAAAAAAAATAAAAAAAGGGAATTAAGTCGATATCCAGAAAATTATTTTAGCCTGGAAAATTTACTCTTAATACATACCTTCTTGAGTTAATGTAGGGAAAAATATTCAGTGACAAGTATTCAGAATAACTGAGTCCATATTTTGAAGCACCTTGAGAAGTAGGTGGTTCTTCCAGATTTTCTGTTTTCAAAGAAAGTATCAGTGTGGATTTGGTAATGGGGAGACTATAATTAATCACACTCCATACAAAGGTCAATCACAAATGCCTAGCAAAATCTGTCTGATTCATAATCTGTTGCCTTAGCATATCCTCCTTACATTGAATTACTAAATTTGCATTACTCTTTCCTAATGATGTCTGGCATTGTAAATTTTAGATGAATTTTGTTGCTCTATCTCATCAGGATGTTTCAAGTTTACATTCTTATGGAGTACACTGAAAAAGAGGGAAAAGTTTCCTAGCACATGATCTAGCAGGCTCACTGAGAGAGAGCTATAAACTACATAGAATACATAGAATACATAGAATAAACCAGGTCGGAAGAGACCTTCAAGATCATCGCGTCCAACCCATCAACCAATCCAACACCACCCAAACAGCTAACCCATGGCACCAAGCACCCCATCAAGTCTTCTCCTGAAAACCTCCAGTGATGGCGACTCCATCACCTCCCCAGAAAGCCCATTCCAATGGGCAATCACTCTTTCTGTATAGAACTTTTTCTTAACATCCAGCCTGAACCTCCCCTGGTGCAGCCTGAGACTGTGTCCTCTTGTTCTGGTACTGGCCACCTGGGAGAAGAGACCAACTAGATCTGTAGGGGGGCAGATCATTTTGAGTGCCATTACACAGGTACATGCAGGACAACCAGGTGATTAAGCCAAGTCAGCATGGGTTTAAGAAGCGCAGGTCCTGCTTCACAAACCTGTTCTCCTTCTACAACAAGGTGACCTGCTTAAGGGGTGATGGAAAGGATCTGGATGTTGTCTGTGTGGATTTTAGTAAAGCATTTGACATTATCTCCCACAACATTCTCCTGGAGAAATTGGCTGCTCATGGCCTGAATGAATGGACAATTCACTGACTGAAAGGCTGAGCTCAGAGTAGTGGTGAATGAAGTCCAGTTGGTGGCTAGTCACAAGTAGTGCTCCCCAGTATTGAGGCTGGTCTCTGATTTCTTTGTTAATGACCTGCACAAGGCGATTGAGTGTACCCTCAGAATGTTTATAGATGACAGTAAACAGGGAGCGAGTCTGAATCTTCTTGAGGACAGAAAGGCTTGACAGAGGGACCTGGACAGGCTGAATTGATAGACCAAGGCCAATTGTATGAGATTCAACAAGGAAAAGTGCTGGATCCTGTACTTGGGTCACAACAACCTCAAGCAACACTATAGGCTTGGGGAATGGCAGGCAAAAAGTTGCCCAGTAGAGAAAGATCTAGGGGTCTTGATCAATATTCATCTGAATATGAGCCAGCAGCATGCACATGTGGCCAAGAAGGCCAACAGCATCCTGGCCTGTATCAGAAATAGTGTGACCAGCAGAAACACAGAAGTGATTGTCCCTCTGTGCTCAGCACTGGTGAGGCCACACCTTGAGTATCGTGTTCAGTTCTGGGGCCCTCACTACAAGAAAGTCTTTGAGGTGCTGGAGAGTGTGCAGCAAAGTTCAACAAAGCAGGTGAAATGTCTAGAGAACAGGTCTTATGAGGAAAAGCTGAGGGAGCTGGGCTTGTTTAGTCTGGAGAAAAGAAGGCTAGGGATAGACCTGAAAAGATGGTGAAGAGGTGGGTGTTGATGTCTTCTCCCAAGTAACAAGTGATAGGATGAGAGGAAGTGGCCTCAAGTTGCATCAGGGGGGATTGAGGTTGGATATTAGAAGAAACATCTTCACTTGAAAGGATTATTGTCATGGGTTTAGGCAATTGAATCTGTTGACAAGTATTCAATACCATGCTGATGTCATCTTAGCTGCATATTTCAGCAAGTCCCTCCTCAGAAGCAGTTTCACTCTCACAAGGTAGTTCCAGGTACCTGTTGATTGTATTATGGGCTTTTTGTTTAAACTGATTGAGGTTTTATTCTGTCACATTTTAACCCTTTTTTTGGAACTGTTGAGGGTATTGTACAGAAATAGTATTCCTAACTGATTAGGATTAACTTCATCTTTATAATAAATACATTATCAACATTACAATGGGTGTTATTATAATATGAGGATTATATATGTGCAAATAGAATCTTTATTGGTGAATTTGGTGATTACTGTTTCAATACAAGAGTGCCTTAGACTCAAACTATCCACTCTTTGTCTCCTGTAGAGTGTGCTGTACAGTTTCTTAGTGTTCCTGCTATGGGAATTTTGACACTGAGAAACCATGAGTGGGAGGGGTACTTGTCAGAGAGACACCCTTTGAGATGCCCTCTATTTGAAAACAACCTTTCTTGTCATGTGTGCTTGCTATAGACCCATGCTGTTTTGAAAAGGAAAGCCAGGAATCTTTGTTATCTGTCTACTTTATGCTTCAAGGTTGTACTTCTTCAGATGAAGCAGCAGTTGTGATAAGAAGATTACATCTGTGCTGAATTCTGTTCTGGCCTCTGAGAAGAGTTTACAGATTGAATGAGAATGATAAATTTATTGGAACTAGAAAGTTATTTTTCCCAGGCTATCAGCTCTGCTCATAATTTGAATGGTATGAAAATCACACAAATCCTTCTCTCTTGCGATAACTCAGTCTGTTGTGTACCACCGCATGAAGTACACATGCACGTAGAAAACACTATGATCCACAGAACACTGAAAGTTTTAGTTGTGCGGAACTCGTGCTTGCTAAAAAAGCAATCACTAGATCACCAAGTGACACATACACTCCTGTCCAAGATTCATTGCTTTCTAAAAAGAGAGTTTTTAGCTTGGGCAAAAGTATTGCAATATATCGCTGACTGGGTTCATGATGTTCCTCAAAAGTTTATCATTCTAGAAGTAACGTTTAGTAATCACTGCCTTAATATTTAGAGGAGTCTTCCTGACCCAAATCTTTGCTTGTTAGGCTAATGTTTTGTTCAACTATGTTAGTGATGTTGACATTAGAGATTTTTCACAGTGTTTGAGGTATGTTTTACACACAAATATATACTTGTATGGAAGCACAGTTTTGCACACGAAGGCAGCAGTAACAGGCTGTGGGGGACTGGTGAAACAGGTAATGCTTGAAATCTCATGACACAAACTGGAATAAACTCTCCTCCCATGATAACCAAATGCTGTGAATCATATCCTCAGGTGGTGCAAATAGCATGAGTCAAATAGGAGTGCCAATTTACATAAATCTTTACAAAGAATTTGGCTAAATGACAACTCATAAGGATATGATAACATTCTGCAAGTATTTGAAGGCCGTAAACACGAAGCAGGGGAAGAAATTATTTACAGTGGCATGAGGCGACATAATTAGGAGCAATGGGAGGAAATTAAGGGAGGAAAAAAGTTAGACTGAGTATCAGAAACAATTTTCTGACAGTGAAATCTATTAAAATGTGGAAAATAAGTCTCTCAGTGGACATTCCTTTGCTCAAAATGTTTAGACTGGACAAAGTACTAATACGTGTACAACAGGGACTAATTTTGCAATGTCTGGTGCATAGACTGGAAACCAGAGACCTTTAATTAGCTAAAAAGTATTCTGCATTAAGAAAAACAAACAAATACGTTCTTTTTACATCACTTTCATCAAATGCATGGATAGGTTTGTATCTTTTACACATGTGCATTTATACACATTACATGTGTATATAAAGATTATTTTTATTTTTTTTTTCCCCCTGAAAATTGAAGAGCTGTTTATAAACTTTAATTTTCTGTAAGGAAGTACAACTTCAGTTAGCAATAATGGAAAATGTCTTCTTCTCTGCTAGCTATTAAATGCAAAAAATGCCATATTTGTTAGTTTGTTTTGGTTTGGTTTTTTAACTTCAGATCACACTTTTTGTTAACCCATGGTAAAAAATAATCTACTTAATTCCATTAATTATCAAAAGGTTTAATTTTCCTATCTGTTGTAGAACAGACTAGTTGACTTTGGTATATTTCTAATTCTGAAAATAGCTGAAAAAAACCCCACATTTTTAAACCATTAAAGTGTCTCATTTTAATAATTTTTAATTGAATATGGCAAATTATTGTTCTTCCTGCAAATTTTAATCACTGGAAGAAATAGTTCCAAATTCAGTATTTTCAAGACCAATTACAGAAAACCATTTCAAAACCAAGATTTTCAAAACTCTTTAAAGTTTTTATACAAACCAGGGATAAAGTCTGGGATGCTTAGTAGTATATGATTTCACTAAACACAAATGTAGTCAGCTTTGGAAGCCCAAACAGTCTGTTTGGTTGCTGAGTATCTAGAAGACACACTGCAAAGCAAAAATATGCAAACAGCTATAAACCAGCTATATCTAACAAAGAAATTTGTGAGATATCATTAAATAAACAACTCCAAGATCACAGATATATATAGAATTTGTTTTACTGAGCACTGTATCAAAGCAAGTAATAGAAAAAAGTTTCACAGATTGAGTTCACAAAGGAGAAATAAAATAGTGTGAATAAGAAAGGTGTAACACTACAAAAAAGAAAATGGTGCTAAAAAAATTTGGTAACAAATTGTTCTTTTTTTTACTGAAGAGAAAGTAGATCATACAGACTTTTTAGCCACCTGTCCTGTCTCATTCTGCTGTAGATCTTCTGCAAAGAAAAAAAAAAATAAGACATTTAGGGAAAATAGCATCATTGCCAGATGGCTCTTCCATAGGTTATGGTGGACAACACTTTCAGCACTGGGGTGTCTTACAAACAAAACATTAGCTCACCATGAGCTGTGTGAGCATTTCAAAGTCCACATAATCAGCTTTTGAAAGAAAAAAGCCTGTTGTTGTTCAGAACTACAGGAAAGTAAACAGCATCAACGTGCCAAAACTTCAGTATAGGTAAATACCATGACCTGCAGTATAAAAAGATCAGTCCACACAATGTCAAAGTCTCTCAGATTCAGATGCAAGGTCTATCCAACTTCCAAAGGTACATTTTGATAACACTGGGGAGAGTTTAGCTCTTCATGGTTTTTTTGCTTGAGTTACTTGAAATGTTTGAATTATCATTACTCAACAATAGGAATAACAAAACCCATTATGTTTGAAGTACTGTAATATAAAGAATCTGATTTTATACCATTAGTATGATAGACATTCTTGGTTATATTAACATTAGTTCTGAAGTGATGACAATTTCAAGTTTCTATCTTGTAATCTTTATTTAGATAAGTCAAATAAGTATGCTGAGAGAAGAGACAATCACACTCATATCTTTATTATTTTATCACCATTTATGGTTGAATGGTCTGTGATTTTTCTTAGTATAACTATTTTCCTAAGTTGAAACACCATTTATTTACCTTCAGAGGACATTCAATACACAGTGGATGAAAAATACTGGATTTAATTAGAAGAAAGCTGGAGAAATATGACTTTTATTAGTGTGCCACATCATGAATTATCAAGTTGTACAGGTGTTAAAGTTATCTCTTGATTTTATGATTTTAGAAACAAACTGACTGGAGTTCTTACTATATACTAACAAAAGAGTAAAAGGACAAAATATCCTTGATGCAGAGATACTTCAACTGCCTGTTCAGTCCATTGTGATATGGCTTAAACTGGTTTTCGCTTGTTTTTTTTCCACCCAAACTTCTCTTTCTTCTGAAGAATGAAAAATAATTGTAAACATCGGTTTAGTACTTAAGATATCTTGTTGATATGCTACAAAGGTTCAAAGATTTGGAATTCTTTTATGTTGAGACAGTGTGTATTGAATATGTACTGTATAAAAGCATATGAATTTCATGGTTTCAAACACAACAGAGCACAAAACAGCTAAAGAATTCATGTATGCTTTCCCACGGATAAATCCAGTTATATGACATAATTTTTTCTTTCACTTTTAGTACAGCAGTATTACAGTGGTATTCATTTTTGAGCTGTCATACGTCTGTAGAACTTATCCCTTCAGGTGAAATTGCTATCAAGGATCTTGGATTACTATTTTTTTTTCTATAAAGAGTTTTTTTCTTTCATTTCCTTTTCCCTTTTTCTTTTTTTTTTTCCTTTTTCCTTTTACTTTTTCCCTCTTCTTCTTCTCTTCTCCTCTCCTTCCCTTTCTCCATTTTAACAATTCCAATGCAAAACAAGAACCCAGTGTGATGGAGGGTCACCATTCCGAATTTCCAGACAGACTTTAAGAGTAGCTTAAAGAGGCATGACTTCCCAAGATCATGTCACTCAAAATGCCACAAATTCTGTAATACCATACTCACAGAACTTGTCATCTTTCCATTCTTTTTATAGAATTCAACACTTTAAAGAGGGATATAGCTATCATGCAGCAGCAAGATATCTGACAACTATACATTTTCTTTGTCTATTGGGAGATTCCTCTAGACTTTTTTTTCTTATTATTTTTTTTCTTTTACATATGATTAAGCTGCTGACAAGGCAGTGGCAGTTAGGAATTCTGTAGCAAGCCACTGCATTCCCCCTGAGGAAAACAAGAAATTTCTATTTGAAAAACATACACTCCTGAAACAATCAAGTTTCACCCACTAAGATTTGAAATACTGGCACCTCATGGTGGGGTTGTTTCCCCTAAGGGCACACAAAGTCCTGGGAGCTACTACTGTCATCTCAGTTCAGACTGATAATGAGAGTTAGCAGTTTGGCTTGTGCCTGGTTGAATTCACTTAGAGCACTATTCCTAGACTTGTTTAGCCTATCCAGCTTGCATGCCAGGTATCTCAAAATTATAGAAGGTACTGACTTATGGTTTATCCATTTAGCCCTTTCAACATAATGGATTAACTGCAGAATAGTAGTTTTTTAACTTTCTTCTTTCAAATATTCTTTTATTTATCTTTCTTGTAGAGCTATCTAAGAGTTAAAGTATGAATTATTAAACTTCATGGCTTTGTTATTCCCCCCCCCCCCGCCTTTGGAGTTCTTTATAGGTTCTGTACCTCCTACAAAGCAACACTGAGAGATAACTTGTAATATTTATTTTCCCAAAGATTATCCTTCAAAGACAAAAGGAGATACTTCAATGTCATTCTTTCTGTTTTCTGCTGAACTGGAATAAACCTGTGGCAGAGGTGAAGCAGGCAAGTGAGTTAATGAAATAAGCTTCTGCTTATTTCTGAGTAACTATAATTGTTAATTTATTATTTATTAATACTAATTATATGGATTTGGAATAACTCCACATATCATAATCAAAATTTTTGTGCTTTTCATAGTTATTACAGATCAGGCTCATGGCAGTTCAGTTTACCATTTTCCTAACACATAAAAATAGTGACAGCATCAGCCTTATGCCACTTCTTTAGTCAAAGGATATACCCCAGACATCTTGATTTGTTTTTCATTAATTTAAGATCTTCAGTGCCACTCTAGAGGCGATTTTTCTTATGTAATTTTCCAAACTAATATGCAACAAGCCTACATATATAGATTTGCTGTATATGTATCATTTACATTCCTGTTATTAGCAAACTTTTCCATATTTTCACAGAGCAACAGAAGGATGTGAATCACATATGTGTACACTTTGATCAGCCGAGAGTCTGTGGTCTCTTCTGCTCTTGCCATGAATGCTGGTATATTTTGGAACCTCTACTTTGTTGTTTTTGACATTGCAGCCCAAGGGTAGCTCTATAGCCATACTTCTGAAGTGCAAAATATTTTGCTTTCAGTGTTAAGATGAAACCTTGAAACCCAGAGACATTTTGGGGTCAGTTTAACTCAAACATTTTGATGTTTTGTCCAGAATTAGTCAAACATAAGTTCAGAGGTATACCAAATTCTCTACATGTCTTCAAAGGGAAAAAGACTACAGTAGTTTACTGTAGAAAGAAAATAAATCATTACTAACTGGGAAAAGTTGCCTTCCATATGTAAAATTATGTGGTTACTTGCAATATAACAGAAATAAATAAAAATCTGGGAATTCTTTTACAGGCTTCAGTTCCAGTCTTTGTATATTTGCCATAACCAGAATAGTTAAATACAGTAAAAAGTATTCAGAGTTGTCTTGTGGTTTTTGGAAACTCAGAAGTTTGAAGGATGGAAGACCAAAACTTTGTCATCTTCTCTGCTCATAAAGTTGTAAACAAATGGAATAATAATTAGATTATTTATTAAACATGTAGAAAAAATATTAAAACTATATAAACATATATGTTTTAAAGGGACCATTTGACCTCAGTCTGCAAAGTGTGGCTCTTATTTTTATATTAAAGCAATTTTTATAATTCTACTGTACTCAATTATTCCATATGCCAAGCAACAATAGATGCTAATGTCTGCTAAGAATACAATGACATTCATTTTGTGACAGCTGACACGATGAGTAGTATTGAAGGTAAAGCTTTGATTTCAGGAACTTAAACACAAAGAACTTATCCCACTTTCTTAGGAATGAATATTTCTGCTTATGACTAATTTACTTTAACATAAATAAATCTATTTGTATTTCTCATTGCACTACACAGTCTAAATTTTTAAGTGAAATATGCACGATACTGAGGAACTTCAGGTTGGGTAATTTTTATATTGAGATTCTTTTCAATAAAGCTATCAAAGTTTGAAATAAAGAGCATTCAAAAAGATATAGGCACAAATCCTTAATTTTTAATGTAATCAGATTTATAAACTGGGTGCAATAAAAAGCCTACAGAGGACTAGAGCTGAATTTCCTACTTAAAGAATTTTTGTGCATCATCATATCTGCTTTTGGGCCTGCATATTATTTTGCCTATAGGCTTTGACCCATTATGCTATAAAGCCTTGTTTGTCTTTTACCTTCAGCAGTCTTTAGTAGTCTTTACAGGGTATACAGTGCTTGGAGTCAATATCTTGTAAAAGGATGATTCTGTTTGCTTCATCTTGCAATGAAGAGATACCATAATGTCTCAGAAGTTTCTAGGCTATATCAGTTGCTTGTAAGTGAAAATATGATACATTAGAAATACTGGTTCATCTTCCTATTTCATCATGTAATTACTCAAAAAAACCCAACCCAACTCAAACCAAACCAAAGCAAAACAATAAAAAAAAACCCAACACCAACCAAACAATAAAGAAACATACTTTGCAAATTCCATGTTCAGTTAAAGGAGAAAATGTTGTAATATTTGAATTTTTCTCCAGATCTCTACTGTACTTGTCTAAAGTAAGAAATTGTTTACAACTGTGGAATTGATGTATTTGCTTTATAACAAGACAAGGTATACCAGAGATCTTAAAATTCCTTAAGTAAATGACACTGTTGAAGGACTGTGCAGGTCTCTCTTCAGGTAATACAAATTGTTTAATCTCTTTCAATTAGTTTCCAATTTCCAGTAAATATGATTTCATTAACCTGCTTTGTTTACTCAAATTTCTTCCCTAATTGCTGAAAGTAGATGGTGACAATCACAGTACCAAAGGCTTTGCCAGTCCCAGGCTTCATTTTCACACTGGTAACTATGAGACTATTTACATTATTAGAATTTGTGCTCCAGCACCAAGAGTTATGAAACTAGTGGAAAAGTACTTGGTGTATATGTGTACACAATTCCCTTACCTGTAGAGTGTTACATTTTTTTTTTTTTTTTCATTTGTTGCTCTCCAGGTAGTGTCCCAGTGTATCAGAAGTTTAAATTACATAGAATTCTGCAGAAAAACAAAACAATAGTTTCCTTGTGAAAAAGAGACATAAGGAAGAACAGGAGAATATTAGAAAGCAGAATACTTTCTAATTACAAAGCATAGGTTAGCATGAAGTGCAGTGCCCTCAGTGCAGCAGCTCATCAATTTTCTTTACAGCATCACAGCAGTAGAAGGTCTAAAGAGCTTTTAGGAAGTAGACTTTTCAGAGTATTTGAGGCATGAGAGGGAGTACAAGATATGTTCTGTTGGTAAGTGTCCCACTTTGACCTAAAAGTAGCCTGGATAAGCCGGTAAATCTTTTTTTATCTCTAAAATTCTTTTTACATTCCTTTGAATTTTATTGTGCTAAATGACTTTCTAACAGAATATTGATGAGGGTACTTGAACAATTTAATTAACAGCAAGACACTAAGTTTGCCACAATTAATATATTTTCATCATTTAATTCAATTAGCTGTCTCTTTTGAACTGTACAAAGATTTCTGGGGTTTTTTTTGTTTGGTTGGGTTTTTTTGGGGGGGAGGTTTTGGTTGCTTGGTCTTATTTTTTGTTTGGTTTGCGGTGGTTTTCCCCCCCCATGCTGCTAGTAGAACCCACATAAAAACATATCCCCAAAAATATGGAGAAGAAAATAAAAACTAAAATGTCTAGGTCATGGAGAGATCTTTATTAACAAATTAATATACTAACACTATTTCAGTAGTTTGTTGTGGATAAGGCCTGTTTTTTTCAACAATACTATTACACTATCAATAAATCTATGCATTTGCTCAATGTAGGATAATAAATTTAAAACAGACTTACAACATTTATCAAGTTGGGTATCCATGGCTCTTTGAACTTTCAGAAATAGCAATATCAGTAAGGCAGTTGCATGGTGCTATTGTTTTGTGGATTTAGTTCTGATTGCTGTGAAGTGTTAAAGAGCAGTGAAAAGATGGTTTTAGAAGTAAACAAAGCTCTAATGTTAGAATACATGCTATTTATTATCTACCTTTTATGCAAAGACACAGACCCTGCTTCTTGCTGAGTGGAAAAAAATACTAGCCTGCAGGGTCTTCAAATTGCTGATGAAGCAGATGCTGCATTGTTTTCTCTCAACAGTATATCGAATCATATGAGCAGAATTTTATTAGCAGTTGATAACAGCTTGCCATTTCTGAACTGTTTTGGATTCTTGTTTCAAACTGGAAGCAAAAATGAGATAAACTTATCTTGGAACCTCTTGTTTATTTTGAAAGAATCTGTTTTTATAGGATAGCAGCTCATTTTGCACATAGGAGTAGGAATTCCGTGAAAAGTGTGATTATCGGAGACGTGTGTCCCAGTTTGAAGGCACTGAAATGAACGGCATGCATCCAAACCCGATCAGAATGTTTCCTCCCTTTAGAATTCTTCATTAGTAGCATGAGCATAGAATTTATTTCCCATGCCCACTCTTGGACAAAGGTTACTGAGAAAGCTGGGAAAATCACTTATTTCTTAACTTCAGGAATGTATTTCCAATAAAAACTAATTTCAGCATCCACAAACTATGGTCCAAGAAACCTCAAATTCAGAAGCAATGCAATCATTAGCTGTTGAGAAAAGTTTGTTCCTTTAGATAACCATTAGATAAAGGTTTGCTTTCATATATTTTTTTCCTAAAGTTTTGCTGTTCAGTATTTTATAATTTCATTGTTGAATTTGATATCAAAGAATATTGAAGTTTATGTCATAAGATACTGTAATATTTTGCACTGTGGCATATTTCATATGTGAAAATCTGAAACTATAAATTCTGATTAATAAAGTATTCCATTTCATGACAATTTTCTTAAACATGAGTAATTTTTACAGGCAACATTTTTTAATTATTTGCCCAAATATTAGTTAATTACTGGACAGTTATGCAACTGACAGAATAGTCACTGCCTTTTTTAAGAATTAGGGAAATTAAGATAATTCCCCATCCCTGAGCAGAGGTTGGATGGGGAACTGAGCAACTTGATCTAACTGATGATGTCCCTGCTCATTGCAGAGAGGTGGTTGGGCTGTTGTGTATATTTCTGTGATTCTGTGATTCTAACAGTTTTGCTGTTTTAGTAAGGTGTTACTGTGTGGAATGAAACGGGTGTTATCAAGAAAAACAAACAAACAAACCAACCAAACAAAAAACACAACAAAACCAAACCAACAAAAAATCCCCCCCCAAACAACAACAACAAAAAGCCTAAAAAAAGGGAAAAAAAAATCTATTTTGTGGTAGCTTGTTGTAACAGAATATCATAGAATTAATGATGTAAAACTTACTATTAAGAGTGGTCTCAAGTGGAACACGTTTTCTCTAGGGATTAAAGTGTTCTTCCATTTTTTTTCCAGTACCTGGAACACCTTTCCAATGTGTCAGATCCATCACAACATAGGCAGAGCTTAAATGCTAATGAAAAGTATTGGAGGAAAATATTGCAGCAGAAAAAAATTAATTTGTTTTCATCATTTAAGCAACCCAAAATCTTTTAAAACTTCCATTTTATCATGCATTTACAATAGCAAAGAGTTTGGATAAACTCTATGTGTCTTTATTTATTAGGCTAATAGTTATAGTGTTCATTGTCTTCCGCTCTGACACTGTGTAAATTACTGAAGTTGTGTTAATTTGGATGCAAAATATTCCTAAACTAGTACAGTCCAAGCCAAGTTGAAATATGTTACAAATAGATCTGCAGTTTTATGATGCACAGGAATAGGGTGAAGTTGGAAATTCAACAAAACAAAATAAAATTTCAAATTTATTGTTAATTTATAAGATATCAGGACTATGTATTGGTAAGGTTTGCACATAGGTTTTCAAAAACAAATGTTGTTTCATTAACCTCCTACACTCTCTATGGCTCTTAACTGATAAATCCTTTGTGATGTCAGCATTCTCACTTCAAATGGGGATGTCATTGTAGATATTTCAGTCCATATTTTCTCTGCTGGTGTAAATTAGCATTAAATTATATGAGGAATTTTGTTTATATAAACCAAAAATGTGACATTACGTTTTAGCTCCTGCACTGAGAATAAATTTGACAACCAATTTGTAGTGGTGATTAACCATTTTCTTGCTTCCAGTGTTACTCTTTTGTTACAGCGCACAAATGAAAATAGCATTTACTTTCATTTAACATTCAATAAAAATAAAATGTGATGAAAACTCACAAAAAGGCCAAGCCTCTGAGATGTCAGTCTAATGCATAATTTTTTAAACAAGCAAACAAAAAACCATCAAGGTTTATTGAACTACAGACATATTGGGTTTGATATATATGTGGCCTCTTTTCCTCATTAAGGTATCTGCTCATCCAGCAGATTTCATCCAGAGTTATTAAAGCCACTAAAACCACCACCATGTTTTTCAGACCAGGTATTATCACACCTTGTTTGAGACAATAAAGCCATTGGGCTCTCACAACACCTCATGAACAAAAGAAAGCAAATAGGCAAAAAAAATCAAATTTGCTCTGATCAGATTTGTACTACAAATGAAAGATTATTTGTAACAGAAAGAACAGTAATTCACAATAATGCACAGTTGTGCAACTAAGAAGAAAACAAACAAACAAACAAAGAGGCAGGTCTTATTAGTGGTAATGCTTATAAGAAAGACACTTAAAGGCAAATGAAGAATGGAACTACATTATGCTAAGCAACAGAAGATAAATTCCTTTCATACAATATTCACCAGAAATTAATAAGAAGTATATAACATGTAGGACAAGATAAAACAATAGCAGAAAAATGAAGTAATCTACCTTTTTTTATTGTTTTGAGATGTACTTCTTAATGAAAGCTAAAATTCCTGGAAAGGGGAGGGAAGGTCAAGACCAGGGTTGTGGATATGAAATAGATAAAAATGAATTCCAGTGAAGTGAAAAAAAACACAACCAAATTAAGATATTGTAGATGGAGAGGGAGTGATTGTAGCTAGCAGCTCAAAATCTTGAGTAGAATATGCCTTTCTGAACTGCAGGAACAGGGAATTCTCTGACTATCCAGCCAAAAGAAGGTATGCTCCTTACGAAACAACTAGTCTGTGCCAACATCCATAATAGCAAGAGATAGTGCTGGAAACAGTCAACTATGTGATATGACATCACAGGCATATTTGTGGCTTTCCAAAGAATCATCTTTGATAAATGAATAATATATGTGATATCCCTCCATTTACTTGTTAGGTAAAACCTTCTGGTTTATTCATACATTTTCTTTGCCTTTTTAGGCACCAATGTTATTTTGCCATAGAACTATGCTAGCTAATGTGGTTTACATATATAGTATAGCAATGAACAAGAGCAAGAGAAAGTGCTTGCCTTTGGGACTACAGATTTTCCCTGTTTCAGGAGAACGTGTCTTGTCTCTCGTACTTCTGAATTTGTGAGTAAAAATGTCTTCTAATGTTTCACACACAGGAAGGACAACACTTCCATTCACCTCCAGCACATAACCAGCAATCTTTCTTCAAGACCGTTCTCCCTTCTCTTCCTTTCTAATTACTAGCATAAATTTCTGTTTCTTCTGCTAGATACCAGCAGAAGATTTATCAAATTGTGAATTAAATTAAATTAATCCCAGAAGTAAAATATTCAAATCAAGCTTTAAGTTCATAAAATCTTGGATAATTTAAGAAATCCTTTATATAAATTTTATAGAATATAAACTGTTTCCAAAGCTCATGTTTTTAAATCATTTTTAGAAAGAGGGTGTTGGAATTATTGTATCATAGCACAAGATTTAAAACCATGTATTACATACTGCATACATACTGTGTTTTCTTTAATAAATACAGATTAGATGTAGACTCTTTGAAGTAAATCTAATAAATCACCTGAACAGCATCATAACTGACAGGGTTTAGAGTCATTATATGTAACTAGCTAATGGTATACTAATTCTTGTACTATTGGATCACCCTCAGGGATAATTCCATTAGGATTTGAATCTTCAGAATAATTTCTCTGCAGAGTTAAATTATTATTTTAAAAGAACACTAACTAATTACTTTTATTTAAATTTATCTCTACAGCAATTCATCTGTCTTGAGGTCTCACTGCGTTCTCAATAAGTGATGAATTTGATGCTCTCTGATGCCTCGCATTTCACCCTTGAGCCAAAAAAAGGTGATGAGAAAAGGAAATGAAGCCACAAAATCCAGAGTTCATGAAACATGCAGTATTAAAAACATATGTGGCATATACAAAGAGGATCTCAGGCAGTGCCCTCTGGTTGTGCATGCCTATAAGCGATTAGAATACTTGTTCTCAGGGAAAAGAATCAATGTAGAATACTCAAAGCATGGAAAACTCTCTAAGTATGGGAGACAGCAAATAGAGAGATTTTATTGCTTGACACACTGTGATTCTCAGGAAAAAAAAGTATAGAAATATTATAAAGTTATAATCTATTAAAGCTATCTTGTAACAATTTAAATAGGGTCAGTATGCAATTGAAAGGATTTTTTTCCCCCTACTCTACAAAAAGCTTTCTATTTTATCTATGGATTTGCAGGTGTACCTTTGAATATATTTTCCTCACTGCTTATCCAAAATTTCTGAATATTCTAAAAGAAATGGGAAACTTGGCAATTTCTGAACACATGTTTACTGGGCAATGATCAAAAACCCCGACAACAACCAACCAAGTTAAAAAAAGCCCAACACCTAAAAATAGCTTTTTATAAAGCAAAAAGGAAAATGAGATCTGTACCTGTTGAAGACATTTTGCAAAAGTGTTTCAGAATTAATCTGAATTTCATTTCAAAGTAATAATTGGTAAGAAATAAGAAAAGATATTTAGATTAAATAACTAGACTAGGATGAAGGCAGTTAATGGAACTGCACATACATTGATGTAGTCAGCACACATGCCAGTTGATCAAATGCAATTGGGACAAGCTCACAGAGCTGTTGACTTTGGGTAACTTATGATGATTAAGTCTTTTTGATTTTTTTGTAGTTTGAATAAGCTTTCTAGGGTTCTGAGTAATAATACCTATTATAACATATGAATGGATTCAGAATTGGTTTGAAGCTAGTTCTATAAATTAAAAGTGTAAAAAAAGGATGCAACCAATATGTTGCATGCAGGATGAAATAAATAATAATAAAAAACCCAACAACAACAACAATCAGACACTTGTGAGTTCCTCTGCTCAAAACTAATGAAAACTCCTAGTTCTTGGATATTTCAATTTTCATAAAAGTTTCAAAATAAGTCTGGGTTTTGGAGGATTTTTTTCATCTCACTATTGATAGAATTTTCTGACTTTTTCCTACATTGGACATGAAAAGAGTAAACAATTGTAGTGTATAGAACATATTTCTTTACAAATTAGGAAACATATTTAAAACTTCATCAGTACAGTAAGAGTGGCAAAAATGTTCTAGGCTAATTACTGCTTCAGTACCTCGTATATCCTTAGATTTTTGTTCACCTTAGTGATGCAGAACTTTGGAGGTGAATTCTTAATCTGATACACCCTATAATTTGCCTCTGCAAATGGAGAAAAATAATTAAATACCACATAATGTAAAATCACTGTTCATGTAGACTACCTTTCATAACTAGGAACTACGACAGTCGTTGAAAGAAACCTTCAGTAAATGTGATGTGATAGTCATTTATATATTTGAAACACCTCCTCTGTTCCTTTTAGTTTCCTTTGCACACACTAGAATAGTATTATACAGTTTCTTTTAGGTGCCTAACTAACCTTTTATTTCCAATATATTTTCCTGTGCTTGAATTGAGGAAGAAATTAATGTTATTATCATCCAGGAAATTAAACTACAGGGAGGTCTTCTTCCCTCTGGTATTTTGTGAGAAGTAACTGACTGGACTAGTGGTATTTCAGTTTTTGCTATGACAGGCAGTTAATATAACTGATGTGTGAACAAGAACTCAGAAAGATGATAAGATATAACAGTGTAAGTTAATAGGCATATTTGGAGATTTCAGTCTAAATTTAATTTATCTTCTCAACAAAAGCACTCGGCTCCATGACAGTGAAGGGAGCTTAGATGCTTCTCTGTAATACAGTACTTTCTTAATGGGAAGGCAAAATTCTCTAAGGAGTGACTCAAATGGTGATCCATTTCTGATTTGTTCCTAGATTTGTGTAGGCCTAGTAAAAGTAAAAGAAAATAGAATGACTCAATGAAACTTGAAACTTTTGAGAGGGAAAGGGAAAGGAATAGGAAAGGGAAGAGAAAGTAGACTCACAAAGTTAAACCTTAAGAGCCTTTTTTATTTCTTCTGGTTTGTTTTTGTTTTTCCTCCAGTTCTTATTTATGCTGAATTCAGTGTTATCAAGTGTTAGACAAATGCACATTTGGCTATAGAGTTGTAATCAGTGCAGAGAATTAGATCCTTTTAATCCTCTCTTTCAAATACTGCCTTCAAGTTTCCTAAGTCCAAAGAGCCTCTGTCATTCTCCTGAGTAAAGAATGGTAGGGGTTGGAAGGAACCTCCAAAGATAATCAAATCTGGCCCCCTTGCCAAAGCAGGGTCACCTATGCTAGGTCACACAGGAACTCATCTAGATGGGTCTTGAATGTCTCTAGAAAAGGAGGTTTCACCATCTCTCTGGGCAGCCAAAGAAGCAAAAGACATTTGTAAGAGGACAGCTTTTAAATTCCTAGAGACTTGCTGGGCACCATAATATTATTAAGGATTTAGTGTAAGTTCACTTTGGCACCCAATTACTTTGAAACACGGCTTCATACTAGCCTCAGGGAATCAATAATGTCAGGACTATGATACAGCATGGCTCTCCAGCCTTTCTAAACAGTGCCCTGTGCTAATCTTTCTGGCACAGCTGGTAATTTTCAAAAGCAGAAGCAAAAAGGCAATTCTGTGCAGCAAAAAGTGTGGAGAAAGAAATTCAGAAGTATCATCCTTCTTTTTACAGACAGAGAAAATCACTAGAGTGCAGTTGGTATTTTTCATTACCAAGAACATACAGCAGCTTAGTTTCGCCAACACTAATTGATTTTCATAGCTGGTGCATGAAAGCCTAAAGATTATATGAAATTTGAAAAGGACCTTTATCTAGCCCCTGAAGTTTTTGGTACTTATGGGGACAAGAAAAAAATCTCTGGTAGTGGAGATACTAGTATATCCAAGAATACCTTCAAGTCACTAGGATGTTTAAGACACTTATGGACCTATCCACGTTGCAGATAATTACAGGAAACCATATATTTTATCTGAAGAGAATCTCACATCTCTCTCACACTTTCATTTACTTACATTTTGATACAAAAAAAGGGTGAATATATTTATGTTGCAGTTATGTAATTGTCTATATAATGTTAACATCTTACTGAATAAGTAAGTTTTGGTATTTATCACAGTCAAAACAGATCATACAGCTGAGACATGACTGCTATAGCTGATCCATCACCACAGGGAGGATTTGTCTGAAAAAAAAAGAAAAGAACTATGCATCATGGAAGGGTTTAATCAAGTAATGCTGTAAAAGTCATTCTTTTATAGCACTTAATCTTGTTTAGTATATCAGCTTTCTTCATGTGTGGTCAATCTTCCTTAGCACTGGTAAACAAATTGCTGGAATATACAAATTAAGACTGTTGAGGTTTAAGCATGTACCCCCATCTCTTACTGACTAGTACAGTGGGTTTTTGATTGTTCGTAGTTACTTAAAACTGTTTCTCTCTCGAGTCATGTTTCTCAATATATATGACATACACATAATGGGAATAAAGATCTTTTACCTATTAATTTATAAAAAGGGAAGGGCACATCTCACACTGATACAGTATCTCCAGCTTGTTGTTATGCCATAGCTTTGCATGAAGAACATCTTTGAAAAAAGTCTCATCTACTCCACTTGACTCACTAGTAAATAACTTGTACTTAATCTTACCTTTTCCTCCTTGGTAATTGATTAGCATGTTTCAACATGAAATATTTCCTGCATTTAACCTTATTTTTCATAACTATTTAATATATTAATAATAATTTTATTATATTAGTTTATACATATACTTCATGCCCCTTCCAAACTCTAACATTCTGTGATTCTGTAGGTCAAGGATGTGTGTATAGTTGATACAAGCAACTCATTGAACCCAAGCAAAATGGTTATTAATAATTTTGGTAGACAGTAGAGATTTTGAAACACTGCTTGAGAAGACTTTTCTTTGAAATACATTACCATAGTAGTATAAAAATTTATGCTATTAACATAGGTCAATTTTGAGGGCAGTGAGAGCTCTTTATATGATGTGAGAGTTGGATTTTGATATTTTGAGATAGTATAGGTTAAAGTTACCCTGGGAGTCTAGGACGGGCTTAAAATGAAAAATGCATAAGATTCCACACTCTAGTGGATGAAAATGAAATCTCAAAATATTCACACCTCAACATATGAAAAATTACTACCGAGAGATATATTAGAGGAAGTGTGTCAACATTTAGGCAACAGCTTAGGAAACATTTAACCAAAATGTACCAGTTATTTTGTAACAAGAATTGGCCATACATCCTGATCTTCTATGTAGATGTTTTGCCTGTGAGGGGCAGAATTGTAGGCACTCCATTAACAACTACTTTGTTTTCTTCTTTTTTCTTTTTTCTTCTTTTTTCATATTGTAGGCAAATAGGGCTAACCCTCTCCTGTGAGGCCCTCCATGGCTGTTTCTCTTTCTCCTACACTAAAGAATCAGATGTTTTTTGATGCTGGTGACGTTAGGAATTTAGCCTGGGTTACACCCGCTAGGATCCAGCCTGTACGTATATGAGATTAGCTCTGTACCATTTAGGGAGTTGTCATGTCCAGCACTAAAGGTGTTCCATGAAATTGTGGCAGATAATTATTTAGAATAGAATAGAATTAACCAGCTTGGAAAAGACCTTTGAGATCATCGAGTCCAACCTATCATCCAACACTATCTAATCAACTAAACCATGCACCAAGCACCCCATCCAGTCTCTTCCTAAACACCTCCAGTGATGGTGACTCCACCACCTCCCTGGGCAGCCCATTCTAATGGCCAATCACACTTTCTATGAATAACTTCTTCCATATATCCAATCTAAACCTCCCCTGGCACAGCTTGAGACTGTGTCCTCTTGTTCTGGTGCTGGCTGCCCAGAACAGGAGAAGAGACCAACCCCCACTTGGCTACAACCTCCCTTCAAGTAGTTGTAGAGCGCAATAAGGTCTCCCCTCAGCCTCCTCTTCTCCAGGCTAAGCAACCCCAGCTCCCTCAGCGTCTCCTCATAGGGCTTGTGCTCCAAACCCCTCACCAACTTTGTTGCCCTTCTCTAGACATGTTCCAGCAACTCAACATCTTTCCTAAAGTGAGGGCCCAGAACTGGACACAGTACTCAAGGTGTGGCCTAACCAGTGCTGAATACAGGGGCAGAATGACCTGCCTGCTCCTGCTGCCCACACTGTTCCTGATACGGGCCAGGATGCCATTGGCCTTCTTGGCCACCTGGGCACACTGCTGGCTCATGTTCAGCCTAATATCGACCAGTACCCCCAGGTCCCTTTCTGCCTGGCTGCTCTCCAGCCCCTCTGACCCCACCCTGTAGCAGTGCATGGGGTTGTTGTAGCAAATGTGTAGAACTTGGCACTTAGCTGTGTTAAATATCACACTCTTGGACTCTGCCCATCTGTGCAGCCTGTCAAGGTCCCTCTGCAGAGTTCTCCTACCCTCCAACAGACCAACACCCACCCCCAGCTTGGTGTCATCTGCAAACTTACTGATGATGGACTCAATATCCTCATCCAAATCATCGATAATGATATTAAAGAGTATGGGGCCCAATACTGATCCCTGGGGGACACCACTAGTGTGGTGCTATATCAAAATTGCATTTTGCAATAAAAGTGGCTTGAGGAAATTTGAGCTGGCACCTTTCTAATAAGGAGTACTTTATACAGTCAGTGATCTCTGAGTTCACCTGATTCATATCAAGTTTGATCCCTAAAGAAGATCAGTAACATACTGACACATCATATCAGAGATCACACAAATTTTGTATGCTGTTGCCAAGTTTAGATTAAAGGGAAGGGATTGAGTGGGGAGCAAGGAGAGAGAGGGAGGAATCTTCTTGTTATCAAGGAAATAGTTTCAGCACTGGTTCAGCAATAGCTGAAGCGGTTTCTTCTTTCCCTGAAAGACAGTGGCAAGAAAAGAAGTTGTGAAAAAAACAAAGCAAAACAAAACAAAAATCCATGTGCACAACAGCCATGAAGAAACTTTATTTTTAACACGGTTGAATTGGGTGGGAAATGCAAATCTGAAATTGCAAACATTTTTAAGACTATAAGGCTTGGAATAATAAATGACCAACTTCCTCTTCTCAATAAAGCCGCCATGCTTTTCTCTCATGCTCCATTTCCTTGTAGCTAATAAACTCTTAAGAACTACCAGTGCCTTTATATTTCTGTGTTGTACAGATATCCTTTCTCAGTTTGATTCCTTTGTGGTTAATTTGTCTCACTGATTATATTATTGTATGAACATTACAGTCACACTTGTTTCATCACTTTAATTTCTCTTTTTCTCTCTGTCTGTGATGAAAACAGGTTTTTTTTAATTTACACCTAAGACAAGATATCATAGAGACAATATAAAAGAGGGTTGGAGGGTCTTAGACTGTCTCAATTAAAATGTTAGACAGATAAGTTAATCATAAGCACGGAAAATTGAATACCATTGACCCTTTGAGGCCTAACAAATAGCTTTGCAGTTTGATTCTTTCCTTCTTCCCTCCATCTCCTAGGGAGTCTGTAGTTAGAAGTACCTTCTTGAAATAAGATGCTGATTGTATAATGAGAAAATCTCTCCTGTTAGGATAATTCAGGTATACTGAGGAGATACAGAAAGATAATACATCCTGGTGGGAAAAAAAAAAATCTCCTTAGTGTTATTTTAAAATATGGAGAGGGAAAAAATGATCTATAATAGATGCTTTCTGTCATTATATTCAATACTACCAATACTGGCTGTCTCTTTGACACTATCAATTTAAAACTGACTGTTTTCTGAGTGATCTAGGCACAAGTCATGCATAATATATATGAGAAATATCTGAGTGAATCATAGAAGTGATCCTGACAGAGCCAGATGTAAACCAATGCAAAGATAGTTGGATATAAATTTTAGTTTGATTCCATATGAAGAATTTTCAGTTGAAGCCATTCTTGCTTAGTGAATTGATGTACCATCTAAGATTTCTTAGTCTAGGAGCTAAAAAATGGTATCATGAAAGTTATATAATTGCAATAAAGATTACAAAGTGTACAAACTGATTTTTATCTTGTATTTTCTTCTTAGATATGTAAAGGAAAGTGTTGTGTGATACTATGAGGGAAGACATGCTTGACAGGCTTGAGAATTGGACCAGTGCCAACTGCATGAGGTTCAGCAAGTCCAAGTGCAAGGTCCTGCATCTGGGTTGGGCCAGTCACAGGCTGGGTGCAGAATGGGTTGAGAGAAGCTCTGAAGAAAGAGACTTGAGCATAGTGATTGATGAGAAACAACACGAGCCAGCAGTGCACTTGTGCAGCCCAGAAGCCACGCTGTTGCATCAAGAAGGCTGCATCAAGAGGACTGTGGCCAGCCGGTCAAGAGAGGTGATTCTTCCCCTTTACTCTGCTCTTGTGAGACCCCACCTATAATACTGTGTCCAGTTCTGGTGTCTCCATCATAAGAAGGACACAGAGCTGTTGGAGGAAGTCCAGAGGAGGGCCACTAAGATGATCCATGGGTTGGAACACCTCTGCTATAAGGATAGGCTGAGGGAGCTGGGTCTGGGTAGACCTTAGAGCTGCCTTATAGTACCTGAAGGAATCCTACAGGAAGCCTGGAGAGGGACTTTTCATAAGGGTGTCTAGTGATAAGACAAGAGGGAATGTTTTTAAGCTGAGTGAGAGTAGTTTTAGACTGGTTCTTAGGAAGAAGTTCTTCAGTAGAAGGTTGGTGGGACTGTGGAATAGGTTGGCAAAGGAGGCTGCAGATGCCTCCTCTCTGAAGGTGCTCAAGGTCAGGTTGCATGAGGACTTGAGAAGTTGAGTCTAGTTGAGAGACATCCCTGTCCATGGTGGGGAGGTTGGAGTAGGTGATCTCTAAAGTCCCTTCCAACCTAAATCGTTTTATGATTCTGTGATGATTCTATGACTTTTAAGTTTCTCGCAGTTCTTTTCTGACTGGCTAAAAATGCTCTTTTCCAATTAGTAGTGCCTGCATTAGCCTACTTTGTTATTAGGACATAGACAATATTAACCTTCTTTATTAACAGTACAACTGCCTCAAATTTGGCTTGATTTTATTGGCTTAGACTTAAAGACAAAGTTTATAGTGCATTGAAAGAGCAATTAAATACCAACCATAATGTTTTTTTTCTTTCCCAATATATTTTTCTCATGGGTATCTGTGGATGTCCTGTGAAAGTGTTTCTGGTGTTCATGAACATGCTTGAAATCTCAGGTGTAG